>NC_055968.1:17042361-17059861 GCF_018492685.1 Alosa sapidissima | reverse complement strand
AATATCTTTGCTGTGTGGACAAAACAAGGCATTTGAGGACATCATCTTGGACTTTGGGAAACAGTGATGCACATTCTTTTCACCATTATATCAATCAAATAACTAATACATTTATCAAGGAAATAATTGACAAATGAACGGACTATGAAAATAATAAAGATTATTTTCATAGTCCGTTCATTTGTCAATTACTTCCTTGATAAATGTAAATGTTGTAGCTTTGCAACATGCTGTGCATGTGGAAGGCTTTGATTGGAGCCAGTGATTCGAGGACCGTGATTCGAATCAAAGTAGAGAAGAAGCAGTCAGCTTATATTCTGTCTAAATGATCCCAAACTTTTGAACGGCAGTACTTTTGTGACTGCTCTCTGCTTATTCCAATGTCTATGCAAGATCCTCTCCCACTGTCTGTTCTCAACGGTCATGGTCACTCTCCCTCAAGAGATAAAGCTGGTTGGCCAATTGAGACAGGCCTATTCATGTTGGGTTTTGTCTGCTGTGAATATCATTTCTCAAATATTTGTTGGGTTTGGAGACAGGATTACATTTCATTTTCAGGGTTCTGATAGTCTTTTTACTTACAAACCACATTTCTGCTAGCCCATTCCTAATGTCACTTTTGTCTTTATTCCCTTGAAACCATACATTACACCATACATACATTTGGCACCCACATCAGGAAGCATGTCCTCTTCCATCACTCCATGATTTTATACGTGATTGCTCCTCTCCTGTCATTCAGAGTGTCATGATTTGCCATGTATAGGGGAACTACCCAGTGTGTGCCCTGAATGCAGCATGTGTCACTGAAGAGTGCATGTGAATGTTGATGTGGATGTTTTTGTAAGTTAGAGTATTCTTTTTATTTCAAATAGGCACCAGCATTTCAAAAGAACACTTCTATACTATAATACCCCTTGTAATACACGTAGCAGGTAAAATATATGTAACACTTCAAATAAATTATGGCCTTCCACAGGCTTGTTACAAAATCTGCTGATTCCGGAACGTGTCCTCTAATTTTAGTTGTTGTCATGACCGTATGTGTGTCTCTCCATGAAACATGCTGTATATTTAACTGCAGTGCCTCTTAAAGACTGCTCAGTTTACACTGTCTGACCTCTCTCCCTCTGTCTCCCCCGCTCTGTCTATCTGCCTATCCTTTCCTCACACAGATACGATGGGAGAAGAATATCACACTAGGGGAACCTCCTGGATTCCTGCACTCCTGGTGGTGGTAAGGGTTCAGTCACCATTCATCATGTGTTTCAAAAAATGTGTAAAATGTCTTGGGTCAGCATTACAAGCTAATGAGTATCATCAAGATAAACAAAGACACAACAAATTGCAATATTAGAAGTATTAGAACAGCAGGGCAATGTCCCTAGACTAAATCAGTTGCATACCACATGATGAGGAAGGATTTAGTAATGTCTCTACATACCTATCATAAGTCTGTTTCTTTCTCTTATGTCTTTCACATCAACAGGGAAAGTGTTAAGGCTTTTCTTAAAATATCCCAGTCTATATCTGGTTGGAAAGGCGATGTAGCTGTTCTGTCAGAAAACAGACCCTTTTTTCATATGCAGTATCTCAAAGCGACTGCATACTGCAGTTATCATCAAGGACAAGACATCATCATGTCCTAATCCAGTTTCTCAGAATGACAACTCCTGCAGCCATCTTCTCCCCTTCCAGTTCTGTTGTCACAGATAGCTTGGAATCATGGGGACGAGTGTGGCAGTATTGGGTGGGGACAGCAGCAAAGCGCGTGGTGTAGCAGACCGTGATGCCTACATCTCTCACACCTGAGGGGTTTTGATTGACAGCCATTTCTCACGCTCACTTTAGCTGATGTTCACCAAACACCGGAGTTCATTATTTCCATGTTAATCAATTCATTAGTCAATTGTAAGGTTGCTGTTGTTGAGCTAATTAATCAATTGTATGCTAAGCTGGATAGTTAACATGCTTGAATGAAATGGTGTGGAGCAACTTTCTTTGTGCTCTATTGATCCATTTGTCACACATAACTTGTTCAGAGGTCCAGTGGTGTGCTTCAAGAGGCTTTTTTTGAAGTTGGTGAAGAGTCGCACAGCCCGCTGAAAGAGCATGCTTGGAGCGGTTGAAATTCTGTGAACATTCCAGTCAGTGAGCTATTTCAGAGGTGCATTCAGAGACCCCTTGCCTGTGGAGAGTGTGACAGGAGCTGGTGGTGAGCTGGAGGTGAAGACAGGGTTGGGTTTGAGTCCTGAGAGGGACGTGACCCAGGAGAGGGGGATGCTCGCTGGGCCGCCAGCACGTGGACTCATGGGGGGCTCACCCATCCACCCAGCCAAAGGCCCCCTCCTCCCCCAAAACAAAAGCTCCAGATGGTAAGGGAAAGCCCCCACCCCCGCGCAACACGCTCCTCCTCCCGCCACCTTTGTCTGGGGCCTGTCCTTTGTTTGCGGAAGAGACCCCAAACGGATTAACCCGTTGCATTCCTCCCCCCTCCCCTTTGTGTTAAACAACCACCCCCCAAACACACACACACACACACACACACACACACATTCACACAGACACACGCACACAAACTCCTCCCGCCTTCCCTTGCTTTTCCTCCCCTCTCCTGTCTCGAATCGTTTCCTGTTAGGAGGAGCTGCATGGTGTGTGTGTGTGTGTGTGTGTGTGTGTGTGTGTGTGTGTGTGTGTGTGTGTGTGCGCTCGCGCGTGTGCATGTGTGTGTGTCTGTGTGTATGCATGGCAGTAAAGGGGGGTCAAGTGTGTGCTTGTCTGTGTACGTGTGTGTATGTGTGTGTGTGTGTGTGTGTGCTTGTCTGTGTACGTGTGTGTGTGTGTGTGTGTGTGTGTGTGTGTGTATGTGTGGTGGGAGGGGTGGTCAGTGATCCGCATCTGCTCGGAGGGATAGAGAGAGAGAGAGAGAGAGAGAGAGGGAGAGAGAGAGAGAGAGAGAGAGAGAGAGAGAGAGGGAGAGAGAGAGAGAGAGAGAGAGAGAGCGTGCGAGCAAGAGAGAGTGAGACAGAGAGAGATAAAGGGAGTGTGGAGAGAGGGTAGGGTGCAGGTGCTGATTGTTGATTGTATCATTCACCCCTTTAATTCCTCTCTCGATCGATTGTCTCCCCAGACTGAGACTTGGCCATGCGCGTGTCTGCATTTTCTCTGGTCCTCATCTGAGCTTGCTCACACACACATACATACACACACACACACACACACACACACACACACACACACACACACACACACACACACACACACACACACATACAGCTCCGGTGTGCGCATGGGGATGGCCCTTTGGAAATTGCTTCCAGCTGAAATTCCTTTTTCACAAGGGGCTAAGAAAACACTGAAGCAAAACAGACACAGCCAGCAACCCCCACAAAAAATCTCTGTATTATTTGTTCTCGAGGTAAAATACAGGAAGTTTGCAGGTCCGACTGAAATCTGACCCAGCCTATGAACGGCTTCTGACGCAGGCACCTGTGAAATAACCCCCAACAATCGGAAGACTGAGGAGTAAACACGCACACCCACACTCATGTACACACACACACACACACACACTCATACACACATACACTCTCTCTCTCTCTCTCTCTTATACACACACACACACACACACACACACACACACACACACACACACACACACACACACACACACACACTCTCTCTCCTGAGTCTGATCCTAAACGATGAACACACACTGCATTCATTTTCTTTATTTCCCTCTTTTTGCATCTTTGTCTTTCGCTGGAGTTTATTAGCGTGGTCCGAGGGGAGCGGAGCTGCTGAGGAATGGTGTCCGGGCCTGATTTAGTTTGCTACTGCTGGCGGCTGCGTTTTAAGTGCAGTTTCTCCCTGTGTCGTACACCGCGGCAGAGTCGTCGGGAGAATAGGAGATTTCAGTGGGGCATTTAAGATGCAGGGAGCCTTTGTTTCTTTGCCTTTATGCTCTGATTGGATCGTTTTGTCTTATTAAAGAGCTCTAGAAAGCTATAATGAGCAGACAGACACACACACACCAACACGCACACACACTCTTTTTCTATTTCTTTCTTTCTTTCTCTCTTTCTCTCTAACTATCTCTATAGCTATTTCTGTTTCTTCAGGATTAATGGAACAGATTGTTCACATTGAACACCGTAAGGTGCATCATTAGGTTTGTTTTCGCACTCCAACCACAAATAATTGGGATTGATGGTGATATTCATGTATGTGTGATTTTCCCATTTATTGGACTGTGTGTACGAGAGTATTGTGGCTGTGTTGCTGGTTTGCGTGCTGGCCATCTATATGTGTTTTGTAGACTCTTGATAGGACGGGCACATAATGGTTGTTGCTTAGTGACTAGTGCTCATTGAGCTTCAGATAAAAACATATACCTGTTTGTTGTTGTTGTTGTTGTTGTTGTTGTGAACCTAGATTAGGAAGTCTCCACTGTCTCTGGCTTGGGTATGGTAGCACATACAAAGCTATATCTAAATCCAGACTAATAGCATTTTTCTGTAAGATGTTTTTGACTAGAACTTCTAAAGTGACATAATTTTGCCATTTTCATGAACAACAACAGTGTACATATTTAATAACCTAAAAAGCTGTTTGAGGACATTGTGCTGTGTTGTAATATGCTGTTACATGCTAAATGTATTAAGTATAACAAAGGCATCATACTGCTGCTTTACTGCTTTCAAACAGCAACAATATCACACTAAGCTTGTCCCTGGCCCCCAGCTATTTTGAGAAGGTTTTAGAGTTGAAGCCAGCCGATAGAATGTCTGGGACTGGACCCAATCAAAGATATCAGTAGGTGTAGCTCCACTGTCATGATCAAAGCTCTTGCTCACCCACTTTGGCCTAACTGGCAGTTGCAGGAGACAAGGGGCAGGCTAGTTATAATCAATCCAAAACCTAGCCTGATACATGTTGCACTGCTTTTCTAGATAACCAAGTGCAGCTTGCACCTAATTCGATTTTCCAAACACTTGATTGGATTTACGGTGTAGTGGATGAATTTCTGTGGGTTTCGCTAAAGGAAGGTCTACGCAGCCTGGCACCTTCATGGAATTTTCTCCTGCGCCACTTGTCCATTGTCAGCCTGTACCCTGTACACCTTCTTTCTGTTTGTTATTTCTCTTTGTCCTGATGTTTGTCTATTTGTATGTTCCCAGCCCCAGTGCCCCTGTCCACCACATCACAGTCTTTAATTGCCACATTCTCTGTCTTTTTACCACTCTTTTCAACACCCTTGTATTGCCTTAAAAGACTACATCAGGACACTACTAGAAGTAGTAGACAGGACCCTCCTCCTAGTCTTTCCCCTTTCTTCCATGGGTTCCCCATCAACTTTGGCAAAGGAGCCATGATCCACTTCCCCCTCCGCGAGTCAATGAGGGCCTCTCCAGTTAGCCGATCTCGTTTCCAGATGTTGAGTTTCCTCGGATCAGTCAGAGGATGTGCCGAAAGGAGACGGAAGGAGGCTAAGTGAGCAGAGTGGGCTGCAGCCCCCTTGCTCTCTGACCCAGGGGCCTCCTCAGAGCAGCTTAGAGCCAAGATAGGGAGGCCACGGACGCTGGTCAGACTGAAGAATTGAGTCTGGAGTGGTTCTGACTAACTGAGGTGAAGCGGCCTTTGTGCTGTCACTTTGCCTTGATCAGTCCATAATGCCTAGTTTATCATATGTTTCGAGCACTCAAAAACGAAGGACGAATGCAGAAAGACATTTTTTAAGACTCTCTCCTTCACCGCAGGAATCTTGTTTTCCTCGTTGCTTCCTCTGCAAACGAATTGCAATTGATTGGCTGTGTATTTATCTGTCAGTTTGCCACCAGCATACATCAGCTCTCACTGTTTTGCCCTTTCTGCAGTCTGTCATATCAAACCTAAGGCTTTACAAGCACTTCACAAACTCTCATTTTGTCATATCAGCGAGAAAAAGAATGTGCAGCAAGAAAAAATGGCCCATGTAGGAAGCAGGGGGGTGGGGGGCATTTTTTTTTTCTTTTTTCAGCAACTCGCCCTCTTTTGCAGATTTTACGAGCTCTCCAGTAAATCAATATCTAAAGAGCGGCACCATTTAATGCAGACCTGTTAAACAGGTACTTAATTTCAATGAAGTAATTAAGAGAGCGTTTGGAGTGAAACCTGCTGCCCTGCAGTCCTTTTTACACACTGTATTTCCTTAATTAACAAATATCACACTTAATTGATCGTCAACCTGCAGGTCTTGCCAAACAGAATGGGAGCTACCTGGGGCTGACTGATGGTGTGACCCAGCTGAAGTCCTGGGCCATTGCTCACTGCTGTGTCCTGTCATTCTACTCTAGTTCAGGCCATATGCTTGTGTGTTCTCAGTGTAAACAGAAGCTCTTAAAATGTTCACTTGTTCATGCAATGTGGTGTTTTATTGTGTTTTGAGAGGACTCCGTTCTTCTCATGTTGTCTTTTTCATCCATTTCCTGTTGCAGTGTGTTCTGGGACTTGTACTGTGCCGCTCCGGACCGGCGAGAGACGTGTGAACATTCCAGTGAGGCCAAGGCTTTCCACGACTACGTGAGTTCCCTTTTTAAACCTGTCTCCACTCAAGGGCTTTTGGAACTTGCTGCGGTGTGTGTGTGTGTGTGTGTGTGTGTGTGTGTGTGTGTGTGTGTGTGGGAGGGGGCACGTTGCCATGGTTGGGGGTCTATCTGATGACAAGTTGGGAGGACAGCCTGGACATTTCTGTATCAGAGCAATAGACTGGAAGCCAGCAGTTTGGGGTGATAGCATTTTACCATTTAGAGAAGAGCATAAAGTTGAATTGCATAGAGTTGAGCTGTCTTTGATTGCTCAGTGAATGTCATTCGGTGCCAATAGATATTGGATTATTTTTTCTGCTTTCCAGTTTGTGTGGCTTGTATTCTTACCTCAAACACTGAGTGTTGTGCTCTGTGGAGCCAAGTTGTATGTCGTTTCTGCTGGTCTGTGTGTGTTCTCGTGGTTGTGCCAAAGGCCATTGCCAAACAGAAGTTTCCCTCTGCCACCTCGCCCCACTTCCTCATGGTGACCTCTGACCCTGTAGGGTTTACCTAAAGAGCCTAGCTGAGGGCAAAGGTCAAAGTTCAGTTTATCGTTCAGTTCATGGCTCCAATAAAGCAGCTGTCTGAGCCAGTATTGGGACCGGGCCAGTCGGAGGGTGGCCTGAGGGTTAGTGCTCTGACCTTTCAGCCTGTATGACCCCTGCAGATCCCAGTGACCTCGCTCATCGGCAGGGAAACAAGGAGCCTGGGTCTCGCTGGTCCTCTCTGTGCTTCCCACAGCAGCATTGAAAGCCATAGATGACCATGTCAACGTGACTGCCACTGTTGACCCCTATTCCCGCACCACCACCATCCTCCATCGTGTTAGCCCCAGCTAAACGGAGGCTTGAGCTGCCTGTAGACACACCTCTCGGCAGGCTTAGCGTGTGGAAGATGCCGGGGAAGACACAGGGCTCCACTCTTTGTTCAGCTGGATACTCACTTGAGTTTATTTTATCATCTCAAACAAAAGCTCCAGCTACCCGTTCTGCTGCATTTTTATGTTCCCCACTAGTGTCATTAAAATACAGGAGATGTGTGCGCAGAGGACTATCTCAAGTCCCAGAGAACGTAGTGTCCTGCCTCTGCTTGCTGACTGGCCTGAGGATGCTGAGGCAAGAACGTTAGGAGAACCTCGGAACAGCAGATGGAACTGTTCTGTGATGTTCTCATTTGACGGCTTTTGCCATCGGGGGTGTGCTTCGGGCCCCCTCTCCAGCTGACAGAAGAAGTTTTCAATCTCACATTCATCTATTGTGTCTATGCGTGTTATGCCTCCATAAGATTAATTACATGGCTAATTAAATGCCGTGGTTAATTAAATCTGACGTGTGTTCAATTAATCTATGCCGCTAATCTCCTCATGCGTCTCAGTTGAGAGGTGCGGGGAGTGTCGTCAAGTGTGGACTGCCGCCCTCTCCACACTCACTGACCACACACATGCGCTGACGCACACAACACACACATAGCAGAGGACTGTCATCTAATGTGTAGATCCAATACTTGCTGACCACACACATGCACACACTCATATGGGCGAGCGTCCAGCCAGCGTCATTAATGCCTGCTACTGTCTCGGTGTGCTGCAAGAAATTGTGTTGTGTGGGAATTCGTTTTTTGAGTATGGCCGATTCTATGTTGAAATCGGTGTGGGTGTATTTAAAGTGTTTGTATGAATGACATTGCATGTGTGCGTGTGTGTGTGTGTGGGTGTGTGTGTTTGTGTACACACGTGTGTGTCTGGACACCCAGACGGGGTCAGTGGGCGTCATGCCGCAGGCCTCAGATGTCCAGGCCTCAGAAGTTCAGCTCTCAGGATTAATGACTGGTTTCCCCTGACCTCTCACCCCAGTGGATGGTCTCGCAGGGTCAGGGGTCAAAGGTCTTAAAGCCACCTCAGGTCTGGGGGAAGGGTGGAGACTCCGTCCTCTCAGGAGTTTGGACTCAAATCACTGTAGCAGTCAATGTAGCGGCTAAGTGTTTTTGGAAGTGTGGAATGGGGAAAAAAGTAGATGACTTGCCCTGGCTGCAGGGTATTATCATACAAAAGTGGATGTGTATATCTGCGGTGGTGAACATATGCTTTAATGTGTCAGTACATGTTTTTGCATGCTGGTGTTAGTTTGTGTTCTGAAGGATATAGAAATTAATGTGTTTGTGTGTGTATATGAGTTTGTGCTTGTGCATCTGTAAATGTGTGTGTGTGTGTGTGTGTGAGTGTGTGTGTGTGTTTGTGTGTGTGTGTGTGTGTGTATGTGTGGCTGGTCAGCGGGGAAGTGGGCAGAAAGGGCTAATATTGTGTGAATATTCTTATCGGCCGCGGTGGAGGTGGCGGTGTGAGGAGAGAGGAGGAGGAGGAGGAGGAGGAGGTGCGACTCCCGCGGGGCTGAGCCCCAGCTCTGTCTGTCTGATTAACTCCGGCCCCTCCGCTCCCCCCGGACCGGCCGTCCCATCAGGCCTCTGTCTCTGCCCGCGCGCTGATAACGCCACAGCAGCGCAGCCCCACAGACCCGCTCCCCCGAGCCTCACACATCACGCCAGCAGAAAACAATACACACACACACACACACACACACATACACACACACACACACACACACACACACACACAAACACACATACACACACACACACACACACATACACACACACACACACACACACACACACACACACACAAGCTCCAGACCCACAGGCCCACTACCTGGACCTCTGCTTAACTCTCCACTTCTCTCTCTCTCTCCCTCTGTCTCTCTCTCTCTCTCTCTCTCTCTCTCTCTCCCTACCTCATGTTGGGGCCTCTTGCTGGCCACACACTTGAGTTGTTGTGATTGGAGCTGTCCAGCATCTGATGGCATCTGTGTCTCAGTGTGGGCTTTGTGTTTACGGTGGAGGCCGTGGCAGGGATAGTGGCCGCAGTAGTGGAATCTGACTCTCACTGTGTGTCTGTCTGTCTCTCTCTCTTACACACACACACACACACACACACACACACACACACACACACACACACACACACACACACACACTCTCCTAAACTGGCTTTTATCGGTCTTTATTCTAGCGAATGGGGAGAAGAGTGGGAGAATGAGCTGTCTGCATAATGGAAAGTCTCACTGATGGATTGACTGAATGGCATAGGCGAGAGATACCACTAACTGATGCTCCTGGGCTTACTAGTGATTTCTCTCTTTTCCTCCCTTCTTTCTCTTTCTCTCTTTTTCTTTCTCTCTCTTCCTGTTCATTTGATATGCATAGAAAACATCAGCATCTGACAATCACCAATGGCCAAATCATGCTCCAGCTCTGTCTCCTCATTAATACCTCATAAATATTCAGTGCTTATCCATCACGCCGTGACCCCTTCGCAAACTGCTGCCATAGCGATGACCTTTCACCCACAAGTGCAGGGAGCCTGGGCTGGCCAGACTAGTTCAGTCAGTGTCTCTGTCTGAGGTGGGCTATGGGCTACGACTGTGGAGGGGTTGGTGATGAGCGCTGTCAGACTGTCAGCATTAGAGCTACCAGTCTGAGTTGATGCCATTGGCATTTGGGTTCCTGATGTTCTGTCTCTGATTTCCGGAGGATATTGCTGAGCCACTGGGAAGGAAGATGTGGGATTTTTTAAGCCTTTGCTTTTTTACATGACTAGTTTGTTCCGAGTCTTCTAAACAGCTTGCTGTTGTTGCAACACCCCTGTAACTAGGTGTGGATAGTGACTCAGCATGTTGTGTTTCTGACAAACAAAACACAGGCACTATCCTGCTTCATTTTTGGCTTCTTATCAAAGCTGGCAATTCTGTAGCTTTATCTTATGCTGTATGCCCTGAAATATCATAGAACAGGGAGATGGTTTACAGTCACTGCACCATAAACGCATTGTCTTAGCTTTGACCTGAACCACAGCGCCGGTAGCCATTTTTAACGATGATGGTGATGATGACTCACAAAGATGTCACCCATCTCCTTCGCCTCAGTGCGTCCATCAGAGAGTACAGTGGGGTATAGACACACTGATGTAGACCGAGTATCATATGTGTATCATAACGAACTGGAGCAAATGACCTGTCACCACACGGCAGTCTGTGCCACTCATCGTCGGCGCTGCAGGTTCCTCATCATATTCCCCACAGTGTAAGCAGACGCGAGCCTGTCATCGCACTAGGCAGCGAGCGACCGCGCATGTGGTCGGAATGCTGATGCGACCAATGACAGGACGACTTCCTGCTTTTCGAGAGACTGGTTCATCAGTGGGCTGCCGTGACGGTGGAGGCGTCCGCTGAGGCATCGATGTGGGCGGGGAATGGGCCGGACCCGGGCTGGGATGGGGGCGGAAACAGGTGGTTTGGAGGCTGGCAGTGACGCTGAATCCCTTTTGTTTGTGTGTGTGTGTGTGTGTGTGTGTGTGTGTGTGTGTGTGTGTGTGTGTGTGTGTGTCTGTGTGTGTGTGTGGCCAGGGTTGGGCTTGTCTGTGATCACTCCAGGTGGTGTAGTTTGATGAGGGGGTATGGGGGGGGGGGGGGCATGAATGGGAATACATTATGTAAGGATCTTTTGTTTGTTCTCTACCACTCTTTTATTGCTCTCTCTCTCTATCTCTTTATCTTCTCTCTCTCTGTATCTCTTTCTCCCCCCCCCCCCCCCCCCCAATCAAATCAAGTTCAGTAGTTCACCTGACACTGTTCCTCCTCCATGCATTCATACTGACTCGCTTTCTCTTTCTTTCGTTTGCGCACGCGGCATACACACACACACACACACACACACACACACACACATACACACATACACACACACACACACACACACACACACACACACACACACACATACACACATACACACACACACACACACACACACACACACACATACACACAGTCTTTCTTTCTTCATTTCTGCTTCCCTGTCTTTGTCCCCTCCCACCCACTCCTCCTCCTCTCCTCCTCCCTCTTGCTCTTTCTCTCTGTCTGTCTCTCTCTCTCTCTCGCTCTCTCTCTCTCTCAGTAGAGTCGGTCCTCTGGCGCTGTGCCAGCGATGCCCGATCTCTCCTGGAAGCTGGGAGAGGGGGGCGGTATGACGGCATGCCGGAGCGATAAAAAAGACTGATAATAATAATCATCAAGAATAAACAAAGAGAACAGAG
The DNA here is from genome assembly GCF_018492685.1 of Alosa sapidissima. Taxonomy (NCBI): domain Eukaryota; kingdom Metazoa; phylum Chordata; class Actinopteri; order Clupeiformes; family Clupeidae; genus Alosa; species Alosa sapidissima. Next base: position 17,048,149 of record NC_055968.1, on the reverse strand, counting down.
TGAGCGTGTGAGAGAGGGGTAGAAAGACAGCTAAAGCACAACACAACAGTCAGACTAGTCCCCCTGGCGCTGAAGGTTACTCTACGCCTGGACCACTGGCGTATTCATGTCCACTGTGTCCATCTCTCTCATTTTTGTTTAGCCACCCTGATCCAACTGATCAGTCTTTATGTGTGTGTGTGTTTTTGCTGCAAGCACATCCGTGCAGCAGGGATGGACGTTTGGTCTTTGTGCTCTATGTTTACAATCTCTGCTCCTCTCTCTCTCTCTCTCTGTTTTTTCTTTCTTTCCTGCTCTCTCTCTCTCTCTGTTTTTTCTCTCTTTCCTGCTCTCTCTCTCTCTCTGCTTTTTCTTTCTTTCCTGTTCTCTCTCTCTTCTTATTCTTCTCTCCAGGCCATTGGTGTTGTGCAGTGTTTAGTTTACGTGTTTTCCTTCCATCATTACTAGAGTTGTGATGCACTCTGTGTATATGTGTGTGTGTGTGTGTGTGTGTGTGTGTGTTTGTGTGTGTGTTTGTGTGTGTGTGCGTGTGTGTGTGTGTGCGTGTGTGTATTTGCATCCTGACAGGCTCTCTGTGGCGGAGCTCCTCAGAGTGGTTGTTAATATTTGATCCGTCGGGGGGGGAGACAGAGAGACAGAGAGAGAGAGACAGAGAGAGAGAGAGAGAGAGAGAGAGAGAGAGAGGGAGGGAGGGAGGGAGGGAGGGAGGAAGGAGTAGGGCTTCTAGCACATCCCAGCCTCTCCTGCTCACTCGCTTGCTGCCCCCTCAGCTCCTGTTATGTGGGTGATGCTATAGGTGTGTGTGTGTGTGTGTGTTTGTGTGTGTGTCACTCTCATCATTAAATCGTTGTGCTCAGAGTATGATTTGAATGCTCTTTGTAGGTGTAATATCTACTCAGTGGAAAGACATATTTGGGTAGAGAGCGTGGTGCATCATACTGATTTCTCATAATTCCACTGAGTTGTGTCTCTCTCAGCACGGGGGTCCTTCAGCTTGGGGAAGAAGCTAAGTGTGTGTACTAAGTTAATGTCTGCGTGTATAGTTTTGCCAAAGTGTGTGTGTGTGTAAGTGTACTGTGTGTGTGTGTGTGTGTGTGTGTGTGTGTCTGTCTGTCTACATAAACTTGTGTGTGTGTGTTTATATGTCTATGTAAGCTTTGGTGTGTGTGTGTGCGTGTGTGTTTGTGTGGTGTGTATATATTGTGTGTGTGTGTGTGTGTGTGTGTACTAATGTTTTGTGTGTGTGTGTTTGTGTGTGTGTGTGTGTGTTTTGGTGGATAAAAGTGACTACTGGCCACAGCTTTCTGCAGAAAGTCTGAATGCATATTGTGTGTGCATTTATCATGATTTTGCATGTCTCCTCCGCATGTCTGCTTGGCTTGTTTGTATGTGTTAGGGATGGTCATCAGTGCAAGGGTAAGCAGAAATTCCATCCATTTTACCCAGACTGAGGTTGAAATGCAAATAGACATAGGTAAGGCACCACAGTATAGACTGTTAGATGCCCAAAAGGGACTGTTTCAGGATGTCTTTCAGGAGATACAAGCAATCGTTAAAGAAACTAGCAGCACTGGCAGAAATTGTGCATTTCTACTCTTTAGATTGCAAGTTCGGCAGTAAGAGATTGACTACTGCCAGGAAATGTTTATAGGCTTGTATTGTTAAGAGCCAAATTGGAAATGTCCATCGAGGAACATTTTAATTGCAGTCTGTTTGCTTCACTTTGCTTCAATAAGATCTCAAGTGTAGTTTGTAATGAAAATGACGCTTTATCACAGAGATCTCGGAGACTGTATTCATGTCATTTTCAAATCATAACAAATGTAATGCCACAGCTCTGCACTCCAGCATCTACTCATGTACTGTATGAGAATTGTTTCAAATACTCATCTTACTCGTGCACGTGTGTGTGTGCGTGTGTGCCTGCGTGTGTGTGTGTGTGTGTGTGTGTGTGTGTGTGTGTGCGTGTCTGAGTGAGTGAACACCGTCCAGTGCTCCCCGTCTGGAACATGCATCAGCTACAAGCTCTCCCCACCATGCCCGCGTTTGATCCAATCCGAGCTCAAGTTTTTGAAGTCCATGGCGGTGTCGGGCCCTGGTCCAGCCACGCAGAGAGAGAGACAGGGAGGAGGGCGAGAAAGAGAGAGAGAGAGAGAAAAAGACAGGGAGGGGGGGGGGGGGCGAGAAAGAGAGAGAGAGAGAGGGAGAGAGAGACAGTGAGGGAGGGAAAGAGAGAGAGAGAGAGCAATGATCATTGTGAAAATCCCCAGCCCGCAGGAAGAGGCATAAATTACCGCCCATGCACAAATCACACTACACCACCGGCCCTGCCTCCCTCTGCCTCTCTCTACCTCTCTCTGCCTCTCTCTACCTATCTCTACCTCTCTCTACCTCTCTCTGCCTCTCTTTACCTCCCTCTGCCTCCCTCTGCCTCTCTCTACCTCTCTCGACCTCTCTCGACCTCTCTCTACCTCTCTCTGCCTCTCTCAACCTCTCTCTACCTCTCTCTACCTCTCTCTACCTCTCTCGGCCTCTCTGACTCTCTGCCACTTTCTGCCAGTGGGAAGCCTGGTTTCCTCAGGCGCTGCTGTTGCCTCGGCCAGCTCCGCTCTGCCAGACTCTCCTGTTGGCCGTCAGGGATGTGTGTATGAACGAGAGGGATTCTTTCCCTTCACCTCCCGGAGCGAGAGCCGAACAGCTCTACCGTGCTCATTAACAAAAAAGACTTTGGTCATACACCTCTATGAAAATTCCAGTGTCTTTATTTTTTTTCATCATCAAAAAAAGCTCTATAATGAAATGTTTAAGTTAAGTCATAAAAGCCAGGTGTGCTCTGTCCACCTGTGTGCATCCCATGGGGAAAATTTTCTGGATATTAACAGAAGTCCTTGCACAGAAGTCCGTCACCTAAGGAACAGGGTATAGAGGTGGAGAGCAGAACAGGATGAAAACTCTCTCAGGAACTAGAACTCCGGACAAACCAGGGCCTTGTGTTTTTCAGAGCTTAGGGGGGGCTGTTCCGTCTGTAATACCTCTCCGACTATCTGTCTGCACATCTTCAGACGGGATGGACGCGGGGAGGAGAGGAGAGGCGTCTTATAGCTGCAGCCTCTGCCTGCCATGGAGTCTAACTTTGCGGGCGTCTGTTCTTCAGCAGATGAAGGGAGCCAGAGTTGAGGGGTAGAACTTGTGAAATTCCTGGGAAGCAGAGTCATTAATGAAACATGCTCAATGTGTGTGTGCGCGGATGTAAAAAGAGAAGAGGTGTTCAGCACTGACAGCTCAGGTGATGCGGGTAGAAAAGACGGAGTGTGGAGGGGCTGTAAGGTGATGGTTACTGTAAATGGAGGCATCAGGTCTTACCAGGTGTTTTCATATGGGTAATGGGGAACTGTCTGGGGGGAGGGATGGATGGATGGATGTTTTTCTTTCTCTAATTGAGAGGTGGACATAACCAGTTGTGGGCCCTCTTTTACACTTTCTGTGTGTGTGTGTGTGTGTCTGGGTGTGTGTCTGTGTGTGATGGTCACAACGCTGCCAGAGACCCATGCCAATATCACTCTGAAGTACCAGCTGGGCACACACACACACACACACACACACACACACACACACACACACACATTTTCAGTTGGAGCACGCCTGTTACAGTGTGCGGAATCCATTTTTATGCGGTGTGTGTGCATATCTGTATGTGTATGTATGTGTCTGTTTGTGTGTCTGTGTATATCTATCTGTTTGTGCATATAACACACGTTTCACTGAATAAAAGTGCAGAGACAAACACTCACATGGAGGCCTGCGTTGGAACTCCAGTTGTCTGCCAGTAAGAAGGACGTGTAGATGGTCCTTCCAGAGACCGGCTCAGAACCCAACGTCAGCTTTTCTGTCACTCTTCTCTGACAGTGTTGTCATTTTCCTGTAACTGAGATCTTTTCTTTCACTCAAGTCTTTCATCCTAAACAGTGACCATAGAGAGCGGGAGGGTGTGGACGTGTTTTGGTTTCATTGTTTTTATACCACTAATGATTTATATGATGTATATATCTCTCAAGTGTTAAAAACATCAGAGTTAAAAAAAAAACTTTGGGGCATTTAAAAGAGGATCAAAGTCTGGGCCAATGAGCCGTCAGACAGAACTTTGTATTTCCTCACTCTGGGTATACATATATTTCCTGGTCGTAAAGCAGCAGAAGCAGCAGGAACGGGAGTGTCAGGATAGAATGGGTCCCATCCGTGCAGAGCACACACACTCACACGCATGCGCATGTACACACACACACACACACACACAGGTAAAATGGAAGAGAGATTTTATGGTCGCCATGGGCATATTTACAGACAGTGAGCCTAAAGCAAAGAGATTATTATTGTGATATCCTGTCCTCCCAGCAGCTGTGAGAGGTAGAGAAACTGCTCCCTACTGGCGGAGTTATTTCCTGTGTGTGCGTGCGTGTGTGTGTGTGTGTGTGTGTGTGTGTGTGTGTGTGTGCACCATTACCACTCAGCACTGTTTGAAGTACTCCCTCCCTGTCTGTTCCATCTCTGACTGGCTCACAGTCTGTCACACACTCTCTCTCTCTATTTCTCTCCCTCACACTCACTCAGTCACTCTTTCTCTTTCCATCTCACTCTACCTCTCTCTCACTCCATCTCTCTCTCTCTCTCTCTGATGGCCTATGGTCAGTTAGTGCTGTGGAGTGATTGTGGAAAAATGGGCTGGCGCGTCCCACTGCTCTGCTCCCCACTCCACTCCACTCTGCCCCGTCCCCACTGCTGTGACCTGAGCCCCACTGACATCCTCAGGTGTACTGACCGCCTCATTTAACTCCTAATGTGCCTGGTGTGTGTGTGTGTGTGTGTGTGTGTGTGTGTGTGTGTGTGTGTGTTTTAGAGGGTGAGAGAGACAGCAGGTTGCTTTTAGCTAAGCTAGAGGTCAGGGCACCTTATGGTTTATGCACAGTAAAGCATCTGGGCAGCTACCACACACACACACACACACACACACACACAATCATGGCCATATAAATAGTCAATATCAGCAAGTTTTTTCTACTTTTCATCCCTCTCTGTTTGGACTCATTGTAGTTGCATATGGCTGTAGGGGTTAGGCAGAGGTCAGAGAATCTGCCCTGTTCCAAATCTTAAATCTCCTAATTCTCCGAACACAAAATCACACACAATCCAGATCACACCATCAAAAAACCCTGCCAGCACTGGGGTGCTTTGTGGGATGCCTGACCTGCAGTTCAGCAATACTCTCCCAGAGAGTAGCTCATCTGTTTATTCTCTCTCTCTCTCTCGTTCTCTCTCTCTCTGTTTGTTTGTGTGTGTGTGCCCAGTTGTGTTGTTTTGCTGACTGTGATTCTTGTCGTTCACTTTCAGATATTTATTTATTTATTTGCTGATGTGTGTGTTTTTGTGTGTGCTGCTTTGTTTTTATTTTTGTCGTCTGTGTGTGTGTTATGTGTGTTGCTTTTTGATGTATTTGATGCGCACATGTGTTGCTTTGTGGTGTGTGTGTGTGTGTGTGTGTGTGTGTTGGGGAGGCTGGAGTGTTAATCCCTGCAGTGCTCAGGAGGATTACTGTCTGCTCCATATTGTCGGGAGTGGGTAGGGGGAGGGGCTAAAAGGCTGAAGGCAAAGGCAGAGCTGAGGAAGATGGCTGTTTTATTTATTAATTCACACACTCTGTCATTAGTTTACATATGTATTTATTTATAGTTAGTGATGTATTTCTTTACTAATGTATAAGGTTGATTTGTTTTCTAATTCATTTTGCCCTGAG
>NC_055968.1:17017361-17027361 GCF_018492685.1 Alosa sapidissima | reverse complement strand
CTCCTCCCTCTCTCTCTCTCTCTCCCTCTCTCTCTCTCCCTCTCTCTCTCTCTCTCGCTCCCTGGCCAGTAGATGATTGACGGCCTGAGGGTTGTTATGGGCACTGGAGAGCGCGAGCTGAGGTCGGGGTTGTCATGGCAACAAGCAGAACGGGCCTTTTGCCGCTCTACCTGAGTGCAGTGGAGTCTTGCTGGCTGGCAGTGTGCTGTAGACAAATACACACATGCACAAACATACACCCACACACACACACACACAAACACACACACACACACACACACACACACACACACACATAATACAATCGAGCTTGGCCACAGAACCAGAATGAATGATAACACACTGTAACAGTCAAACCCATAAGCATACAGGCACAGTGCAGGCAGGCAAGCACGCATGCACACACACATTTGTTCCCATCACTATCTCCTTAGCTCTCTCTCTCTCACACACACACACACTTTCACTCTTTAGCTCTCTCTCTCTCTCTCTGTCTCTCTCTCTCTTTAGCACTCCCTCTCTTGCACTCTTTCTGTTTGCTTGCTCGCTCCCTCCTTCACTCCTCTCCTCTGTGGTATCTCCATAGCCTCAGCCAAGCAAAGGCTAATCAGGCAATGCAACCGCAGCTGAACCGAGCCAACAAACACACACACACACACACACACACACACACACACACAGAGAGAAAGATAGAGAGAGACCGAGAGGGAGACAGAGAGAGATACACAAACACACACATTCACACGCATACACGCACACTTACTCACTCAAACATTAATACATGCATGCACGCACACTAACTAAGCAAACAATCAGGTTTCTACCTCTTGAACACACATATCTGGCAGCTGTATATGGTGATTTCAGTTACTACTACAGGTTGAGAGGCTTTAGCGTCTGCATGTGTGTGTGTAGAGTGTGTGTGTGTGTGTGTGTGTGTGTGTGTGTGTGTGTGTGTGTGTCTGGCCTGTTGGGTCATTGGTATTGGATGTGTTCGCTTTGTGCCTGTAGAAGATCAGGTTACGGAAGGGAGGGGGCAGTGGGCAGCTGTGTAATACTCTATGTGTGTGTGTGTGTGTGTGTGTGTGTGTGTGTTTGTATGACTATTGTGTGTGTGTGTGTGTGTTTGTATGTGTGGAGGGGGGGGGGGGGGGGTAATGTGGACAGCTGTGTAATCCTCTCTGTGGTTGCTGTTAACCAGACAGGCTAGGGCACACTGTGTGTGTGTGTGTGTGTGTGTGTGTGTGTGTGTGCGTGTGTGTGTGTGTGTGTGTGTGTGTGTGTGTGCATGTGTGCGGAAGGTGTGCCCACGCTCCAAGCCCATTTAGAAGCTTAAGAGAGATTTGACTAGGGTCAGGCACACTTCTATTCTCCATAAATACTCTTTAGCAGCTCTTCAGTTCACCTCCACCCCTTTCTGATCGAGCATCATGACACGACCATATATGTGTTAAGAGAGAGAGAGAGAGAGAGAGATAGAGAGGGAGAGAGAGACAGAGAGAGAGAGAGAGAGTGTGTGTGTTCTGTACTATATTTATTGTCAATTACCCTGTACGCTTCCCAGACTTTTCCGAATGAAATAATCACCCGATATCAAGCTCATGATTGTGCATAAATTGTAGATCACTTTTGAAATGAAAGTTTGAAATGAAGTTACTGTAAAAAAACTGTTGTAAAACTGTCTGTATTGTATTGTGTAAATGAAGAGTCTTAGTTCTTACGAGGCCTGTGCCATGTTGTGTCATATGGTGATAATATAAAGTTGTATGGCATTTTACTGCACTGTCTGACCAGTCTGTGCTAACAACACAGTCCTCCAGCGATAGTAGACTTGTCCTGAGTGAGTTGAATGATGATTGACATGTCCTGAGTGAGTTAAATGAGGATCAACATGTCCTGACTGAGTGGGTTAAATGTTGATTGTTCATGTGTGTTTCTGTTCCTCTGTGTTGCAGAGTGCAGCTGCCGCGCCCAGTCCAGTCATGGGCAATATGCCCCCAAACGACGGCATGCCAGGTGGACCCATGCCCCCCGGCTTCTTTCAGGTAAGACACCTGAAGATGCACCAGTCTTGCTGTCTCCTCTATCTCTTTCTTTCGTTCTTCTCTCATATCTCTTTTTCTCAGACTCTCCCATTCATTCACCACATACACACGCCAGGGCTCCAGACTAACTTTTTGCACTGGTTGCACTGGTGCGCCTAACTTTTTTTCTTAGGTGCACCAGCACAAAAGTTAGGTGCACCCACATTTTCAACCACATCACATTTAACACCGCAGCAGGTTCACTTTTTTTCCTTAATTTCTGTCCTATATAGGTTGTCCTATGACTTATGATTTACAATTCTACAAGAAAAGTAACTTAATGAAGTGTTGGTGCTTTAAGTGCTTCACTGAGCTGAAATTTAAACTTAAAACATCTCAAGATGAATTAAATAAAAATAACAGTGAGTAAATTAACAGTGCACGTCTTTTAAGGGCTTAAAACTGCACATCTCATGGCTCAATGTCTTACATACTATCCTTCATGATCTTTAGGCCTTGGCTAAACCAGCTCGCCATGCTAGCATCTTCCATAAAAATATATTTGAGCACAATTTAAAGAGATCTTCCAAGTAGCCTGGGGGATTTTTATGTGATTTTGCAATGATGATTGCAATAATCATTTGACAGTCCCACAATGCAATTTACTTTTTAATTTTAGAATTTTTAAATTTTTAATAAGAACATCACTATGGTTAATGCAGTAACGAAATGGTAGGCCTATTATTATAGGCTATTGCAATGACTTGCCATGCTCGATCTAAATGTGTCCATTCAATTCACTGTACACAATGACCACAGTTATACATGCAGGGAATATTCGGGCTTTAAATGTAGCAGCGATATTCGGTTTGCGCCAAATACCGGATTAAATTGATTGATGCCATCAGAATGAGTTTACACAACTCGCGCGCAAAATGAATATTGCTGTTGAAAACCGGGTTACTCCCTGCATGTAACTGCAGTCAATGACACACTCCTTTTCGGCGATATCTCTGTCGTTCGCGAAGGCCTCGTATGCATTGTTCGCAATTTTAAGACGTCTTTTCATCTGCAATGACTCCTATAAATTTGGCGCAAGTGGCATTCCTGTACGTCGGGTTTACGTTCAAACTATTTTTCTGGTAAATAATTATTTCGGACTGAACTTGGTGAAGGGAAGTTTCACTATAGGCTTTAAATGTAGCAGCGATATTCGGTTTGCGCAACGATAGGCAACGATAAACTTGATCATCATCTCGGGCTCGTCTGATCGGTTTGCTGCTGCCAGCCGCCGAAAGGCAGTGGGGAGAGGGTACATTTATCTCGGCCTATGTGACCACACTGTAATGCAACTACATCCACTCTGTTTATCTGACTCTCTCTCTCTCTCTGCAGCACACGCATTTTCAAATTTACACACAGGCACTGGGCCACGGCCAAAACGAGGGGAGGTCCCGCCCTTCTATCTGTGATTTGTTTAAACCACGATATTGGCCAAATATGTGTCTGTTATTGAACCAAAGGTAGAGTTTCAATGCGGACACTTTTTCCTCTCTCGAATAGCTGGTCGCACTGGTGCGACCTCCGATCTTTTTTAGTCGCACTTTTGAAAAATTAGGTCGCATATTTTCTACCTTTGACTGTGGCTGGTGATCCCTGTGCAGGTTAGCTCTCATGGCAGATAGTCATGGCTGTCGTTGAGCGTGTGAGATGAGATGTGCTATGGTTTTCTCATCGTAACCGCTGACTGACTGAGCTAAATGCCATTGACCTCGTGTTCACTAGACGCAAAGCCTGCTTAGGAGGAGCTGATGAGCGCTGGTCTCCATTCACATGGTGAAGACATGCTGAAGAGCCCCCCCCCCCCCCCCTTGCCCCCCTAGACCTACCGGGTTTGATTTCTGTCGCACGCACGCTATTTGTTTATCTAGCACCGGCTTTGCAAATAATGATGTCCACAGACACGGTAGAGTATGTTGCATGATTTAATGAAAGTATGATAGATTGCGACATCAGAAGCAAGTCAAATTTATAGTTTCTTATGTCTCATTCCATCAAACTACAGATCCGCTACCCGATCAGGCAAACTTACATAGTGCAGTTATAGCCGATAGAGGGCCGTGAAGTGAATGCAGAAGTGCCGTTCACCCTGTTACGAGTTGACGAACCACTGAAACGATTTTGGAAAAATTATATTAAGGTGCTCTCCAGTCAGTGCATCATTCATTCAGGGCTGCACTAGGCTGGTTAAAATAAGCTAACACGTGATCAGTTAAACGGCGGGGGTTTTTAATGTGCTGCTATATTTTAGTTTAGTTTATTCAACAGCCAGCGCCTGGTCTGTGGAGTGGCCACTGATAAACATCCCCTGTGCTCCCTCCAGTACAATGTGAGGCGCATTGCATAATGCAGAAAGGAAAGCTGGGCTAGTTTATTTGGTGTGTGATGGAATAGATGTACAGCAGCATCCACACAAAAATGTGTGTGTCTGTGTGTGTGTGTGTGTGTGTGTGTGTGTGTGTGTGTGTGTGTGTGTGTGTGTGTGTGTGTGAGTGAGTGAGTGTGTGTGAGAGAGAGAGAGAGAGAGAGAGAGAGAGAGAGTGTGTGAGTGTGTGTGTCTGTGTGTGCATGTGCAATGTGTGTGTGTGTGCGCTTGGGTTGTACTGGATGTTAATGATGGATGAGGGAATCAGAGATCTGAGCTAGCGGATGGTTTGTGTGTGTGTGTGTGTGTGTGTGTCTGTGTATGTGTGTGTGTGTGTGTGTGCTTTGTGTCTGCGTGTGTGAGCTGTGTGATAGGGTTGCGTGAGTGACATTGCTTTCCATAAATAGAGCCTGTGTGCAGAAGAGAGAGGGGGCAGAGTGGGAGAGAGGAAGGAAAGAGAGGGAGTGAGAGAGAAAGAGAGAGAGAGAAAGAGAGGGAGAGAAAGAGAGAGAGTGAGAGAGAAAGAGAGAGAGAGAAAGAGAGAGAGTTGGTCGGGGAAAGGAAAAGGCAGAGAGAAAAACATTGCTCTGGTGTACTCCACTGCAGCAATTCCCTCCCTGGTGGACGGCTTAGAGAGAGAGAGAGAGAGAGAGAGAGAGAGAGAGAGAGAGGAGGGGTGAGAGAAAGAGAGATTGCAGTGAAGTAGTGGAAATGAATGTGTGTGTGTGTGTGTGTGTGTGTGTGTGTGTGTGTGTGTGTGTGTGTGTTTGTAGGCAGCAAGAGCAGCTCTGATTCCTCTTTGTGTGTGGCTGTGTGGACACATAGGTAATATCTGTACCTGTGAATTTAATTATTCTGTGCATAATTAATTACGAGTGCACATTCATTTCTCTCTTAATGTGTCATCTGTAATCTCAGTGCTCATGTCCTGAGTGTGTTCTCTGTGTGTGTGTGTGTGTGTGTGTGTGTGTGTGTGTGTGGGTGTGTCTGCGTGTTTGCAGATCTCTTGAATGAGCTCAGCTTTGATTAGTTGTTGCTAATTGAAACTGATTAGGGTTGTGTTGTTAGCAGTGGCTCTGATGCTGCTGATCAGCTGTGGAAACACTCCTCTCATCTTCACTCATACTGTCAGCATGCACACTGCACACACACACCAACTGTGTGTGTGTGTGTTAGTGTGTGTGTGAGTGAGGGTGTGTGTGTGTGTGTGTGTGTGTGTGTGTGTGTGTGTGTGTGTGTGTGTGTGTGTGTGTTATGTGCAAACATGTGATCTTGTGTTTGTGTGTGTCTACATGCGTGTAAGTGAGTGTGTTTGGATGCCATATGTTCAAACGTGTCCCAGTGTCTGTGTACAACCACGTGTGTGTATGTGTATGTGTGTGAGGGTTGTGTGTGTGTGTGTGTGTGTATGTGTGTGTGTGTGTGTGTGTGTGTGTGTGTGTGTGTGTGTGTGTGTGTGTGTGTGTGTGTGTGTGTGTGTGTGTGCGTGCGTGCGTGTGTGTGCGTGCATTGTGTTGGCAGATGCAGTAGTGAGTAATTAACATGAGTGACCCTTCTGCTGCTGCTGCTGCTTAGGGAGAGTTGAAACCCAGAGAGAGGGAGAGCGGGAGAGAGACATGGTAGGAGGGGGGGGAGCGGCAGCCCCTAACCCCAAGACACACACACACACACACACACACACACACACACACACACACACACACACACACACAGACACACACACACACACACACACACACACACACATAAACGTACACCCCTAGACTCTCCTAATCTCTACTCTGCACACCAGCTCTCAAATAGGAGTCATACAGAGTAGAGGAGAGACAGAGAGAGAGGGAGAGGGAGAAAGCAAGAGTGAGAGGGAGAGATAGAGAGAAAGTGAGAGGGAGCGAGTGAGAGGAAGAGAGTGAAATGGAGAGTGAGCAAGAGAGAGAGAGAGAGAGAGAGAGAGGGGAGATGGGGAGAGGGAGACTAGGGGGGAGGTTTTTTTGGAGAGGGAGAGCAGGCCGGGGAGCTTGTGTGTTGGCGCTGCGCCCAGATCAGTGGTTCTCTCTGGTACAGCAGGGTTCTGGCTGCCTAATAACCCACATGTCTCCCAGCGCCACTACTCCACTGCTCCGAGGAGAGACTGGCCCCAGAGCAGTGGAAGGGGGGCAGGAAGAGGGTGAGATCGGGTTAGGAGTTTGGACATGTTGCGTGAGAGAGCCACGCAGGAACAAAAAAGAGCGGAGAGAAAAGACATGATGGAAGGAATGATGGAGCTCAACAATTCCAGATAAAACTACTTTCAGCTGAGAGACAGTGTCTCCGATGCAGGAAGACAGCAGGGAACGTTGGAGAACTTGAACCACAACTAGCCATCTTTTAGGCTTCTTGCTGTTGAGGTGTCTAATAGAACAAGCCAAAAGTACATACACATTCACAGAAGGCACGTTTACTCCTTTACCACACACACAACTACAGGCACGACCTCACACATACAAGCTCGTTGGAACTCTTTTCTATGACGATGCCGTGCCACCGTTGGAGTAAAGTCGTGTCCCATAAGCACTGTGGAGATCTCAAGGTCAAAGTCAACTGAAGAACTCCTACCAGACGTTGGGGGGGGGGGGGGGGGGGGGGGGGGTTGCTGAGGCAGGTAACCTTGAGGTTTACACATGTTTACCCACCTAAACATTCATCCTTTTGTCCAGCCTTCCGTGTGAACTGACTGGGATTGTTTTGGGCTTCATGTGAACTGCCAGGTAACGAGTTTGCTCTGGTTTTTGTCTCACTGAGCTGACAGTGCTAAACATCCAAAGAATGTTGTTTGTTTGTTTGGCTGTTTTTAAAGTGATCCTCCAGCAGAACATTATGATGCTCTTGTGCCAATATCATAGACTTGATTGGCTCTTTTGGCAGTGGACCAGCCAACTGCGAGAGCGAGAACCATTCTTAAGGTTCCTTGTATCTCTATAAGCAAAACCATCAGGCCTCACATATTCTCAGGTCTAACCTTCAGTGGCGCTCCTCTCAGAACCTGAATCTTGAGGTTCCACCTCAGGAGCACAGTGTTTTTGCATCTTCTGTTTGAGAACCAAGACGTAACCTTGTAGTTGTTCTAAGGAAAAGAGCAGCCATATCATGTTGATGCTCCCCTGTGCACTGCTATTAATAGTCCAGCTGCCACATTATATGTTTTCATGCGTGCCATATTATGCGTTTACCCACGGCCAGCAGGGCTGGAGATGTTTCTGTGAATAACAATGAGCGGCACAGTTGTGTGCCTGATCTCACGCAGAGGGCTTTGTGCTGTGGCCAATGATGAATAGTGACATACTGCCCTCTAGAGGATGGCGGCTGGTATTGCATCTGTAGGAGAACTTGTGCTCGCCTCACCTCTGGTGGTGGTGGTGGTGGTGGTGTGTGTGTGTGTGTGTGTGTGTGTGTGTTTGTGAGAGTATTATGGGCTGTTCATTTGCAAGGCAGATCTGGGCAGGGGTAGGCATGGAGAGGCTTTTGTTGATGGCTCCGTGGTGCAGTGCCAAGCTCTTATCTCCTTAGCTGGGTAGAAAACGATTTTATTAATTGCTTCATTTAACCCTCCCTGCCATACACACACACACACACACACACACACACACACACACACACACACACACACACACTCAAGCACACACACACTCAAGCACACACACACAATCTCACACACATACACACACACAGTATCAGTGCAGCTCGTTGTTTGTACAGGAGCCATTGGTTTGGCTCTTTCATCTGTCCCTGCAGGGATAACCAGCAGTGCCGGTAGTGCTGTAAAGTCCATATGCTTCTTCTTATACAGGCATACACACACACACACACACACACACACACACACACACACAGACTCAAAACATACACAGCCATACAACCATTTAAACACAATGATAATGTACAGCATGCAGGCACTAATGTAATGTATAGATAGGCCATTCTAGACACTCACACATACATTAGCTCTCATGCAGATAAAAGCTACTCCACTTTTTCATGTATGGATGTATATAACATTATATACATCTGTGTGCCGCTGAACGACTGCTCAATGCAACGATGCTACTGCTGCCGTTATTGTATTGTCCCTAACCAGCCCCAGTGGTCACATCCCTTATGAGGCCTGGGCAGGCTTTTAATATCTGAACCATCACCTTCCCACACACACACGCACTCACACACACACACTCACACACACACACACACACACACACACACACACACACATGCTACATGCTTGCCATTTAATTCAGAATCATCTGGGCTCTTGTGTCCTGGGCTGAGCCTGCGCCAGAGAAATCTGTCAGTGTGTGACAGTAATTAGCTTGTGTTCCATGCAGAAACATTTACCCTTATAATGGGAAATCCAATCTGGAGTGTTTGGTCACTGGACCGTGGGATGGGATAATTGCACTACCTTCCCACGCCAGTTAGTTTCATGAGGAAAGAGGGTGCTAATTAGCTAATAGCTAATCACCATTCTTTTATGAAGGGGACGGTTCTGGACCTGACGTGCTGATTGGACCAAAAGTTTCCAGCTGTGCACGCCCTCCCCTCAGCTTCCGCTACCTTGTGCAGTGTTGAGCTAGTTAAGCGCATAGCAAGAGCAAAGTCAGGCTGTTAAATAACCCAGCAGCACCTAGCGGCTGGAGAATACTTAATAAAAACCATGATTGGAATGGGAAAAATCCCATTATGTCTATTGTACAATGCTCATCTAAAAACAACGCTGGTGTATTAATGATCGATGGATAGAATGGGTGGGAAATGGTACAAAGAACATCCCATAACTTTTCTGTTATCCAATTGTATATTACAGGTTGATCGCCAGGTAAAACATGAATTCAAGTTGACTTGGGTTCAGCACCAGTTGATTTTTTCCACATTAAAGAATTTAATTTCTCTGAAATAGCGGTTGTAACAACAGAAAATGTATTTCCAATGTAACAATGTTACGAATGTGACAATCCTTGTATCAGCTATTACATTGTATTAAATATATAATAACATATGTAAGCTCCATTGTAATGTATGTAGGCAAATACAGCATTTGCAAATTCCGTGGTGTTCTACATAAAAGGCAGATGTTCTGCATAAAAGGCCGATCCCGTTAGTGGGGGTTGAGTGTGATTGGTGTTTAATGAGGGATTGGTCTAGACTGGAGCGAGTTGGAGTGTGAGGAGACAGGTTGCCGTGGAGATGTGGTGGGCAGACCCCACACTTGTCCAGGAGCTGTATTATTAAAGCACCGGGATGCATGTTATATTCCAGCAGGCAGACAGAGACCAGAGAACACCCAGAGATCTCAAAGCCTCAAAGCCTATTTGGCTTTAGCAGAGAGAACACACACACACACACACATAAACACACACACACAGGGAGGAGACATCTTATCTACACATACCTCTTTCAATACTATGAGATTGTGTTTCAGATTTTGTGATTAGCCTGCTACATAATAAGTGAGAAAAGAGGGAAAGGGATGGTGAGAGAGTGAGCATATGGATGTGTTGATGAACAGGTGTCTGAGATT
>NC_055968.1:16877361-17014861 GCF_018492685.1 Alosa sapidissima | reverse complement strand
ATGAACATGTAAGTATTGCTGCCCCTCTCCTGTATCAGTGGCCATGGTCTCCCATAGGGGACAAGTCATTGAGCTGTTTGAAATCCTATCCTGATGTTTTGTGGAAGACTGTTGGATCTGGAGTGATCTTAAAGCACACACATTGTTCTTGGCCAGAACTTTGGCACTCGTGCATTTGTTGTGTAATTTTTTATTTATTCAGTCTCTCTCTCTCTCTCTCTCTCTCTTTCTCTCCTTTTCTGTTGTAGGGGACCTGGAGGAAGAGGTCCATGGCCTAACCCCAATGCAAACTCAGTGAGTTCACACTAGTAGTACTTTTGTTAACTTGAAATGTTGAATAGTTCTTGCTCTCCCCATGGTTACAAAACCATTAACATCTGGGTGTCACTTTCCAGATAGCGTATTCGTCCTCATCTCCAGGGAACTATGTGGTAAGTTTTAGCCATTTTCAGCTTTGGCTGTTTGCCTGGAGTGCATGTGTGCATTTGTGTGCTTGTTATCATGGCCAATCCATTGGATGGGAGTCTTTCTCAGTGATCATATCTAACAACTGCTCTCTGGTTCTGTCTGGTTTGCAGGGCCCTCCAGGTGGCAGTGGGCCTCCAGGAACTCCCATCATGCCCAGCCCAGGAGGTGAGTCACTGACAGAACAGAAAGGACCCAGTGGATATAATGAGTGCCTGCCTCAACATGGTTATCTCTATGGTCCATGTACATGTGGCAGAAGATCTGTGAAAGACACGTGTTCACCTTTAACTGTGTTTTATCCTCATTCAGACTCCACAAACTCAAGTGAAAACATCTACACAATGATGAACCCCATTGGACCTGGCGGCAACAGACCCAATGTAAGCAAACACACACACACACACACACACACACACACACACACACACACACACACAAACACACACACTCACAAACTTTATCTTTATGACTTTGCTACTTAAGACATGTTCACACGTCTTTCTGTGTATATGCCTTTGTGCAGTTCCCTATGGGTCCAGGTCCTGATGGCCCGATGGGTGGTATGGGAGCAATGGAACCACATCATATGAACGGATCACTAGGTGAGCCTCATACACAGAGGCGACGCTCAAACACACACACTCTACACAGAATGTCAGTTCTGCTTGTCTTCTGATTTTAAAGTTGCTGTAGGATCTGTAAGTGATCTACCAAAGCTGTGTAAAAGCTGGATAAAACATGATAAAATATGTGACCACATTTGTGAGTGGTCGTAATACCTGCCCCTTTGACTCTCCACCGACTTCACTGCACACACACACAAGCGTTTGATAGACATGATTTGTGCAGTCAGAGTGGACATGGTCAGGTGATGCTGAGGTCACTGAGGGATTACTGTGAATGAGAACATATGGAGATGTGTTGATCTAAAAGGGCTTCTGATGAACTAGAGAGATTAGGGCAAAATGTAAACTAGATTGAGAGCGTCAGCCTCAAATGGACTTGTAGCACCCCCTTGTGGACTTGAGAAGAACAACACTGAGCGAAGAGGTCAGTTGGAGTAGGCTGCAGAGAGTGCATAGATTGTGTTGACAGGTGTGCCTTGGCTAATATCAGTAAGTCCAGGCTGCTCTGTTATCTCCTGAAATTAAATGACTCAATTAAAGTGCATCTTCTGCTAAAGTGTAAGCTGACTGCCTCTAGTGAGAACTGAATTACTTCCACTGCTCAGTTACCAGATGCATGGCTCTTTTGTTGTGAGAGTTGGTTCAAAATAGGTATCAAAGGCAGCCACAATTTGCAGTTCTGATCCTCTCTCACTAGTTAGATTTTAAATGTGCCAGGGTTAGGATTACGTAGGTATTAGTTAATCCTTTGGAGTGGATATTTTGTGACCCTTTGTTGGTTTTGCAGGCTCTGGCGACATGGATGGGTTGCCAAAGGTAAGAATACTCAAGTCATATTTTGTTTGTAAAAATAGTTTATGTTGGAGAATGTGTCAGTGCTTTGGTACATCCATTACAAAGCAAATAGGGATTTGTCGCAGTAGCAGAAATTCTGCCTGATACTGTCTGGACCTAAGTTTGGGTTGGGTGATTTACTAGTGATGAGAAAGCATTCTGATATGTCCCACATTTCACAGCATACTGTCTGTCTAACACAGGGATTTAAAATGGCACCAAGCAAGACTATCATTCTGATTGAACTCTCTTGAGTGAAGCTATATACATCTGTTCCATTTTCTAGAACTCTCCCAACAACATGGCGGGCATGAACAACCCCCCAGGCACTCCGCGAGATGACAGCGAGATGGGAGGAAATTTCTTAAACCCATTCCAAAGCGAAAGTGTAAGTCTCTGATCTTATCTTAGCCATCCCTACCTCTTCACTGCCTCTCATGCAATTAACCTTATAGTGAGCAATACATTATAACCACAAACAAACCATTGCAAGTGCTAGCAATATAGTCATATAGTGAGATTTAATGTTATGCTTATTGAGTAACGTTTGTGTAATGCTGCCCCTCTCCCTCTTCTTTTTCCTTTGCAGTATTCACCCAACATGACAATGAGTGTGTGATTTTTTTTTTTCATTTTACCTTTTGGTTTTTTATTTTATTTCTTTTTTATCTCTCCCTTCCCTTGGTTACCCATCCCTTCTTCTGCTGCATCTCGGCTCACTCCTCCCCCCACCCCTCCACCTCATCACCCCATTGGGCACCCACCACCACTCCCTCTCGGACAGCGGGTGATGCCCCACGGCCTCATGGGATAGCTGTGTCGCGAGCTGTGTGGCGAGCTCAGCAAGAGGAGCAGGGAGTAGCCTCAGGAGGAGCCACCTGACTGCCCCCTGCCCTACCCCACACTCCAGTCTCCTGTCCAGCCTCATGCACTGAGGGCTCATGGGGCGTGCCAGTCCTCCAGGAACCCTCTCAGCAAATCAGCCAATCAGAAGCTAAGGCTGGTGGCCCTCTTTTTCAGTTTATTTTCTTTTTGTTGTGGTTGGTTTCTTCTTCTTTTGAATCAGAATCAGAAGCAGAAGTTGAATGAGCAGGTCAGACTCCTCTGATTTGTTAGATACATCAATCGTTGGGTGGATTTTTTACAGAAAAATGAACTGTTGATATATTAGGGTGACGCTTTTCATTTTTGTGGTCTGTATTTTGTTGATGATATTAATGATTATGATAATTCTCACAACTGACATTGTTAAGATGATGTAGGCATAATGTTATGGGTTTACCTGCAAAGGGCACATTGTATTTCAACCGCATTGATGACATAATAAGCACACACTCAGAAATGCACAATGACACTTCTGTTTACATGATTTTAGGTGTTTGTTGTCTCATGTTATTGATTTTTGTTTGTTTGTTTGTTTAAATGTCTCCCTGCACATACCTCTTCCTGTGTGCTCTCTGTGGAACTCGCATCAGCACCACTCCACACACCTGAAGAGCCTCAAAATGGCTGCCAAGATGGCCACCCAAGCCCATCTGGCTTTACTCCTGCTATCTGCTCCCCCCTTCTTGTTCCTCAGTCCAGCACTGGAAACCCCCCAACCCCCCACCCCACCCCCTGACACACACACACACACACACACACACACACACACACACTAAGCCTTTTCCATGCTTGCTTTACCATGCACCATCTGTACTGACTTCTTGTTTCCTCATTGAAGTTGTCATCCATTTATTTCAAAGGAACTGGCTGAGTTTAGGCTGATCCCAGTAACTAGCCTGTAGCCACCACACATAGGTTAGACACTCAGAAGAGGGAACTAATGGACTCCTTGAAACTTCTTCAGCTCGTCTTCAGCCTCAGTTCTACATTTTTGTTGTTATGACATTGATTTATTTTGAAAGCACAACTTGGAAGAGTGTCATGGTATGGTGATCACATGGAGAAAACTGTTGAAGCCCCCTCTCTGGACATGGACTGATGTAAAGTTTATTCCTACCCATCATCACTTCACAAATGTTCACATTCACAGCTTTACATGTCCTTCACTGATTCAATCATTTAAATTATTTAAATGTTCTGATTATTATTTGAAAGAGAAAAGCCCATCATTATGCATGCATGTTTGGAGTGATATAACTCCAAGGTCATCATTCAGCAACATCTGTCTGCAGTATTCCAGTCAACGTCTGGGTTGCACTCTAAACTAACAAAGCTGGAACTGTGTGTGTGTGTGTGTGTGTGTGTGTGTGCAGGTGTGTGTGTGTTTGCTTTTAATCATGTACAGTTACACCATGGTGGCGGTGTGCAGTCATACACCTCAGTTGTAATCATAAGCCCTGCTGATACCCCCCCTGCCCCCCCCAAACCCCTTTGCCACCTCTATAATATGTCATTCTATTCTGTTGGTTTTTTTATGAATTGAGGAAAAACTCTGGGTCCCCGACTGTTGCTGGGCCATAGTGCAGTGACTTAAGCATAGCAAGCAGAAGGTCATGGACTCTTTTAGGAGTAGTCTGGAGGAATGTCTTGCCCCATATATTCCTCAGCCACCATAAAGAGCACCACCCAATCCCACCCTCCCTCCTTCTTACCCCCCTCAGCCCGAACCCCAGCCCCCCGCGTTCTTATTTGTAAATACTGTAAAATGCATTTTGATATCATTGACATGTTTTGATATGTCTGTCACTACCAATGACTACAGCTTACAAAATGATGATGATAAGAGTATAAAAATCAACTGTCCATGTTTTCATTTTTTAAAAGATGGTAGAGCTTCAGAAACTGCAGCCTTTCAGATAAAATCACACATTTCAAAGAGTTTTCTCTGTCCCTTGAGAAAGCTCCAACACCAGGAATCTCTTGTAATGTATCACATTATGACATTCATGGAAAAGCTTTCACCTGTAAGCAGAATAGGGTGCAGTATTGCTGTCCAAAACAAGCAGAGTGGGGGCTTTTATTATAGCCATACTTGACCCGGATGCATGTTGGCCAGCAGACTGTTTCAACTCATACGCTTATATCTGCATCAGTGGGTCTGACCTCTTTCTCCCTGACAACCCTCGTCTTTGTTGTCAACCAGAGGCGTAGGAAGCAGGGGAACAGGAGCCCAATCCCAACCTCAGTACGGTCATGTCTGACATCTGAACCAGTTATGCCCACAACCCACATCAAGCTACAAATAATCTGTCATTGTTGTTGATTGTTGGCAATGATGATAAAGTCAATAACAGGCTTAACACACTGTGGGCCTATAACAATGACAGGAACACCATTTTGTGAAAATATGAAGGATGTTGTGTTGCTAAATGGAACACCACAAGAATATATTTATTCTAAGTGTAATGCCAAGTTCTCTGATCCGATGGAAAAGCCTTGTATAGACTGATGCTCACAGATACTGTCAGTTCTCTCTGTTAAGCTGTTGGCCATCTCTGTAATTCTATTGTGCTGTATAATAGTGTAATATTAGAATGGATTTGGGCGGGGGATGGGGAAGTGTGTATTGTGGACTGGGGGAGGGGGGAGGTTGTTGAGGGAAGGGTTGATTTGAATCTCATGTACCGTTCATTGTTCTATTTGGCGGCACGACAGTATTTAATATGAAGCAGTCTGTCTCTTTAGGTTTGCTTTGTATTTCATGGTAGGGTAGCTTTGATCTTTGTCTTAGGGACTTAGGTGTCTTGTGTAGGTAATAAAGATGTCCTTTGTATGTTTCTTTATATTGTAAAGTTTCTTTAGACTGAACGGGAAAATTTGCTTATCAAAAAAAGACTGCATCAATAATAAATGTAATTTGATATTTTGTACTGTTTGTGTCTTTTTCCTCAACTGGTGTGTTTGTGCAAATTTACAATAATGACATTTAAAAACAAACAGGGTACTCGTCTCTTCTAAAATTGGAAGTGAAATCTACATTCACTACAGTCTACATTCACTACAGTGGACTCAACACCATCTTACTGATATAATATTGATAATGAGAAAGATTCCTCTAAGCAGCATTGACTGCTACTGTATATAACACACTGAAGTATAACACAATAGTCATTATTATTCCTACTATTAGGAGGCAAAAGAAGCCTGGTCAAAGCAGTGGTTTAGGCATAGGGTTTAGGCCTATGTTCCAACTCATAAAAATAACTAGACTGTGATGTCATCAATCAGCATCAGCAAGTGCCTCCCACCTCACAACATAAAGTCAGTGGGAGTGCATGAAACTGAGCCATTGCTGTAGCCTATATGCCACCTGCATGCCTCACTGCTACCTCTTATGAGAGTGAATAGTAGGCTACAGCTCCTCTTATCGAACAAAGTAGATAGGTGATGTAATTTTTCTGACGGCTAGGTTTTCCCATGTAGACTATTCTGGGTAGGGAGAGGGACAGCTGTGTAACAACAGGGTTAAGGAAAGGTGGGTGTGAGTTTATTTGTTGAGTGGCCACAAATCAGGCTTATGTGATTACTCTGGGGGGTATTCCATCAACCTCGCTAATGAAGGCGGCGCTTAACAGAAATAGCTTGGCTTGAACTAGCGTAGACTTTCACTTGGGTCTGAAGCCGTTCCATTAACTCAAGTTATCGGCATCTTGGCCTCGTTTATTCAAGCGAGGTTTAGTTCAGCTTCATCTCTGCTCGTGCACGTGGTAGAAAAGTAGACCAAAACAGTAGATTGACGAAAAGACGATATATGTCGTAAAATTAAGACAATACTAGACGATTTCTGTTCGATAGGCAAGCGCCATCTACAGGATTTTCAAATTTAACATCGAGAGAAAAAATAGATTGCCTACAGAAATTGGAGAATAATAAAAGCATACATTTAAAACAGCAATGCTAATGGTTTGAAATCAATTGCGAGTTTGATTGGCTTCACTCTTGAACACATAGACTATACAGTGCTTAACAAAACGAGTGAATGAATAAATAGTATAAACTCAAAAACAACTTTGGCATATATTCAAAACTATCTATAACCTATGTTCTTATATTAAAAGAGTTCACTCCAAATTATTGTCTATAGGTGTAGGTGGTCATAAAATAAACGTTGTCGTTGATATAGCCACCACTTCAGCAGGGACTTTTATCAATGGTGTGTTGTTTTCATTTTGTGACCCGGAAGTAATGTAATGTAATTCCATACACAAGGGACAGATGGGTTAGCATCTGGTAGCATTGAGCTTAGAAAACAGTGGATAGCTGCAATCCGACTGTGACATCCTTCCCTGAGGTAATTTTGTTGACATTACCACATTTCGTTGTTATTTTAATTCGTAATGTCTTGACTTTATGAAATCAGTTCTCTTTGCAGTGGCTGCTGAACAAGGTTGATGATTCCATAACCAAAAAAGATGCCTCTGAGAAATGTACTCTGTGCTAGCCTGCTAGGATGGGTAGTTAGGTTACCTAACAGTTATCTAGCTAGCTTCTAGCTAGCTAAAGAAACTTCACAGAAAGTTCTGGAAACTCGACCATAACAGGTTGTAAACATTTCGCAGGCTGAAAGTGTAAGCTCATGTTGTTTGTTGGTGAGATTAGACTAGTGATGTACAATTTCCTTGCTTGTTGTTATACAGCTTTTTAGGTAGCTGATGTGAAGCAGAACCAGTTGTTCTGATTAAAGTGGACTCGATCAAGCTGTCATTCTGGGGTTGTTTCCCGTTTTTAAATGTTAGACAAACTAGCCAAGTAGCCATACTTGCTAACTAGCCAGTTTAGTTGCTAAACTGAACTCAGAAATCATAACGTTAAGTCAGTTTGATATTCCAAATCCTTCGGTTCCTCCCTGATGTTTATGTGTCAACAACCTTTTTCAGTGTAACGTTAGCTAACTCGGTTCACCTTGTAGATGACACATTTTGTGCTTGACACTAGCACCTTGGTGAATATTGGGCTCTTGAAATCCTTGACTAATATTGCTCGCCAGTGTCCGATAGATGTTAGTAAATGCATTATTATGATTTTTGATAGTTTGTCCTCTCACTTGTGCTGTGTGCTCAATGTGTAGCGTCAGTGGCAGTTAGCCGACGTGTTTTGCATGTTTGATATTTTCCATTCATTCATAAAAGCCCTTAAACGGAGCCTGATATTTAATGGTTGTCCAGTGATACTGAATCGATGGAATTTTAATTCGGGACCCTTAAATGTTATAATGTGTGATAGTAATTACTGCATTATGTTTAAATGTCTAATTTGTAGATATACCTTTTATTTATTTACTCCGTAGGGCTTACTTGGGATTGTGACCAACCTTATATCTGCTCTGAAATAGTTCAACTTACTTTTAGCACTGAAATTTCCTTCAGATGGCTGATGTGGAGGAGACACTGGTGAGTGGTGCTGGCGACCACCAGAACTCGACCACAAGTATGAAACGCTCCGGAGGTGCTCTGCTGCTGGACAGCGGAGAGGACTTTGAGATGCTGGAGAACAGCGATGATGGAGGTGACGATGACCTTCCCCCATTAGAGGACGCCGGTGGTGGGGAAAAGGCACAAGGGTCCGAGAACGCTGCCCAGCCTAAAGACAGCGTGCCTGAGGTCTCCGCTCCGATGGACGAATGGGTCGACATTCTCGGTAGGACTGGGCTCTTTGTTTGATTTTCAAATATTTCTGTGGCATAATCTCATCTTTCAGTGGCAAAGCACCATGAGCATCTATCATATTCCAGGAGGCCATCCATTATCAGGTCTGTGTCATATAATCTGTTCAATTTAATGGACTGGCCTGATGCAACTTGCACTCAAATCAAATTAGCTTTAGGGAACTGTGTTCTTTGTAAAATAAATTTTACTATTGGTGCTTAGCTTGTAGTTAGTAATGTTTATGAGGTAGTAACTCAGTTTAATTTGACAACATTTTTATGCCAAAAATCTTGAGTGTCTCTTATTCAGCAGTATAGTAAACAGTAAATAACATTTACAAGAGTATTGGTCTCACCATATCACCATAGGTGTTTTTTGTTTTAACATACTGTATCTTTGCTAAGAAGAAAAAATAATGAAAATGCAGGGGAGGGGGGTGTTGATTGAAATATTCTCAGAAACGTTGAGAATAATGTTGTAATACAGTAATGTTGATGAGGATTTTTGTAGAACAGCATTCTTTTTCAGTTCCACAGAGGGGGGTGTGGCAGTCCTGGGGGAAATGTGTAAAATGGTTGTGTGTTTTGTATCCACAGGTAGTGGTCTCTTGCGGAAGAAAGTCCTAGAAGGTGGCGAAGGGCTGGATACCCGGCCAAAGAGAGGGCAGAATGTCCAGATCAAACTGAAGACCTCTCTGTCAGATGGCACTGTCGTAGAGGAGGATTCTGAGCTGTCCTTCACACTTGGTGATGGAGATGTCATCCAGGTATAACAGCTCAATTTAAGCTGGTTTCCTTTGCATACTGTAGGTGTGTGAGTGTCTAAATTTGTCCAAGTTTAAATTTGATATTGAAGGTACACTATGCAAGATTTTCACCTTTACGAAGCCAATTTGATGGTAAACAAACTTGTAATAGGCGAATCGTTCACCTAGCATAGCTATACAGCATAGACGTAGCAAGTCCCTACCGAGAAAACCAGCTATGCAACTTCCAAGAGCGGCAAAATCTTGCGAGAATCGTGAAGCATTAACTTATCAGTAGATATAGCTCTTTGGAGATACAAAAAGCATTTGCATTGTGTACAGGAGGGATAAGTCGCGAGAAGTTTGCTATTTACAATAGCAGAGTAACACATAAATACATCGCAAGGGAGCTCTACGGTCACCAAAAATACCTAAACCTGCATAGTGTACCTTTAATGAAGTCAAGATATTATATATTTTCACTCTGTGCAGCCAAAAGACCTCATTCTTGTGCAGTGGGGGCCATTAAAGGCCTACCAAATGGCTCAGTAGGTGGTGTCAATCTCACCAGCAGGCCACTCTGCCAACAGACACTACAGGGTTCAGCGTGGACACCCAACATGCCATCTGCAGGGTGGGACTCGCACCACCTACACAGCTATCCACTGACGTCGCTGTGGGGAGATTGAGGGCCAGATGTACTAACGCTTTTGCGCCCACTTCAGGCGTATTTGTTTCGCAATGTGCGTGTAAAATCATTGCGAGGTATGTACAAACAGGCCGCAATGATGTAAAAGCGCAAACTGCCTGTCGCGGGAGCTGAAAGTGGCAGATTGTGTTTGTCGTGTCATGCATATGCATTCATGGGAGGATCCAGGGGAAAGTGGGAGTTTAGCGTAAAAAGATGGGAGGGGAAGAGTAAAGAGCGCCTAATTATGTATTCCGCGGTATGTACAAAGACTGCTCCTGAAAGCGCACGTCTATTCTGCGCCTAAATACTTCCGCCTTGTAAAAGCAGGTGTTAATCCAAATTGCAGTTCAATGCGTCAATAAGAGAACCTTTCAAAGACAACAGAATCGCTATTTAGGGCACCAGTTTTTGTGGTGAAAGTATTTGTACTACCAAAAGCAACCTCAACTTTCGTTGGCCTTTCGAATGTTTTACTTTCACTTTCACGTCATTCACTTAAACTTTCCTTACTTGCTAGATTTGACCAATCTTCCATAGCCTACGTGCACAAGTAGTTTGAGTAATCTTCATTATCTCCCTGCTTGTTTACATCTTATCATGTATGGTATTATTTCATGATGCTAAACGT
Organism: Alosa sapidissima; assembly: GCF_018492685.1. NCBI lineage: Eukaryota > Metazoa > Chordata > Actinopteri > Clupeiformes > Clupeidae > Alosa > Alosa sapidissima. Next base: position 17,004,279 of record NC_055968.1, on the reverse strand, counting down.
TTGATTCTTTTTAATGTTGTCATCAGTTAACTTCATTCAACTGCGCTTGTATGTAGGCGCTGCCATTCAGTTGTGGACGTTCGTAAATTGCGTTTATGGGCGGAGAAAGGCAGAGAAAGGCGCAGTTTACACTAAGGATTGAACGATTGATAAATACGATGGAAACTTGGGTCTGACAGCGTTCGCAGTCTGCGGTGTGTCCATGACTCTGATTCGCAAATGTACATACATCTGGCCCTCAGTGTCTACTTAAATACCTAGCAAGAGCAAGTGTGTGCATGTGTGTGTGTTTGCAGGCGCTGGATCTGGCGGTACAACTGATGGAGATGGGAGAGAAGGCTCTGGTGGAGGCTGATGCTAAATATGCCTACGGCTGTGTGGGAAGGTGAGGGTCATCGAGACTTCGGCCTCAGGCGAGGCCAGGGCTGGACAGAAGCAAGAGTAGGCCCGTTCAGCATGAATAGAATTAGATGTCAGTGTTATCATTGTACTCCTAGTCCGTACAGGAAGTCTCTCAGCCATGGCCAGTGCATCTCTTGCTTACAGATAGCATAAAGCATTAATATGGTTTCAGTGTTGTAGAGTCTCCAAAGCAAAACCCCGACAGTTATATTAGAGAAGAATGGCTTCACATGGGATGTAAGAGTTTGTTTGGAGATTCATTGTTCTCTATTTTTGACAGTAATCATAAAAGATTCACTTGACGCAGTTGTGTGATTGTTTTTGTGAACTTAGTTCTGGGTGAAATGACCTCAAACTATGACACAATCATGATGTCATTGTGGTTAATATGGCAGGGTCAGTACTCATAAGACGTGTCACCAGATAATTCTTTCCTGTGTGATTCTGAGTAATGTACTGTACGTGTTTTGGAGTGTCACACCCGAGGGCATTTATCTAGCGATGATATCAGCATCTAGCAGCAGAACGGAGCTCTCTGAGAGGCGTCTTTTTTTTTGCCCCTGGCCAGAGAGAGATGAATGAATGTGTTTGAAAAGAACCACCAGTGAAACCACATTATATGGCAGAGCTGCAACTGTGCCAAGACAGTTTGTAGTCTTGGCACAGTTGCAGCTATACCATATATACCATGTTTGTAGTTTTCTTTACCTTAAAATAATGGCTTCAAACTCATTGGCTTATAATATGCCAGTAAAATGACATTGCCGATGCAACTTTATTGTACTGCACAGAAACATATCCCATTTCGTCAGTTTTCAACCTTAGCACTAAATGGATACCCAGTGCTTTTATTAACAAGTGGAATAAATACCAATGCTTACATTGCTTTATGTTGCTTTAATTTACAAAAAATTGCACTGCACAACAATGGACTACACCAGCCCGGCTCTTTAATCAGCAATAAGATAAGACTTTATTGATCCCACAGCTGGGAAATTTACTTGTCACAACAGCCCAGTAGTATTTAAATAGAGAGTAAGAAAGTTCTATACAGTATGCCCAGCATACAAGCACACCTAAAAAACAAAAAATTGATTGCAACACGCCTTAGGGTTTCACCAATACTTTGAGGCAGAGTGAACCAATATATATGGTGAATAAAAAAAGCTTCACATCACATGTACAGTGGAAAATGCACATATTAATAATGAAGTTCAGACACTACATTAACATTACAATTTTTCATGACAGTAGTGTTATACATTCTGATGGCAGATGGAATAAAAGACCTGCGAAAGCGCTCCTTCTTACATGATGGTGTAGTAGTCTGTTACTAAAAGAACTGCTTTGCGCAGCCACTGTCCCATGGAGCGGATGAGAGGAATTGGCCATGATGGATGCCAATTTGTCCAACATCCTCCTCTCCCCAACCACCTCAACAGGCTCTAGTTGGTAGGACAGGATTAAGTTGATTGGAGCTGCACTGTATAAAAGGTGTGTGTCCTGTGTGCCCTATGGCAGTGCCTTCCCTCAGGTGCCGCCCAACTCTAGTCTCTCCATGGAGGTGCAGCTGCTGTCTGCCCTCGACGCCCCGGACCTGGAGCTGATGAAGCCCGAGGACCGGATTACCCTGGCGGGGGAGAAACGCGAGCGAGGCAACACGCACTACCAGCGCGGTGACTACGCCTTCGCCGTCAACTCCTACGGTCTCGCCTTACAGATCACAGAAGCCAGCTCCAAAGGTCAGACGGGTTGTTGTGGGGATGGGTTATCGAGATAAGGGATTCCGTGGTCATTCAAGATGGCCCTCACAATGAACCCTATACAGTCCTGCTTAGCTCAGTGTTGAGCTGGCATTGATGTTAAAGTGGGCATGAGACAAGTGTGCATGAGAAAAAAATGTTTCTTTTTTTGTCTACATGTAACAGGTAGACATCTATGCTCTGTTCCTGCGTGTTTGTGTATGTGTTTACTGTAGAAAGCATTCCGAGGTACTGTTCACACATGGCTTGATGTTGCAGTACACGTCATGTCCTCCGCATTCATAGGTGCTTACCTCAGTTTGTTTGTCTTGCAGTGAACATCACACCAGAGGAGGAGGTGGAGCTGCTGGACGTTAAGGTGAAGTGTCTGAACAACATGGCCGCCGCACAGCTCAAGCTGGAGCACTACGAAGCCGCCATGCGCTCCTGCGTGTCCGTGCTCGTCCACCAGCCCGAGAACGTCAAGGCCCTCTTCCGCTATGGCAAAGTATGTCCACACACCACCCAGCTGTTCATAGAAGTCACACACATGTATACACATATGGTATTAAGGTTTCCGATTCCCTTGATATACTGTACATTCATTTTTTTTTAAGCAGTGTTAAGTAAGGTATACCTCTACATGGTCTTACATAGCTGACAGTTTGTTTTATCCAAATTTACCCACAGACGGAAGACCTGCATTTCAAACTGTAGTCAAAAAATATCGGAGATGTGAATTTAATTTATTTCCGTTTATGCACAGGTTCTTGCCTTAAAGGGGGAGTTTGCCGAAGCTATCCGGACGTTGAAAAGAGCCCTGAAACTGGAGCCTAGTAATAAGGTACACTGTCTTTTATTGTATACAGGTTTTATATAGGGAATATATTGCATTCAGATGTCATTTTATGCCAGTTTTCACATATTGAGGAGAAAGTGGCCCCTGTGACAGTACATAGCCAATTTGAAACTAAAGAGAAGGCTAGTTTGTTTTCAATGGAAACAGTTAACTCTTATCCAGAATCTTGTCTGACTGTGTTGTTAAGCAAATTGACCAACTTCCACTTCTGATGAATACTGGTAAGATCTCAAATGTTCCTATTGCTGCCTCATGGAGGTGTTCGCCAGCAGGTGGCGCTCTTTCCCCAAACATGTCAGACAAACATGCACACCGATCAGCAGCTCAGAGGATCTGATTTCCTCTGGCTGAAAATAACCTGGAGCTTCTCTCCAGAGCAGAGTGTCCATGGAACACAGCCTCCAAAGCTCATGCCTCTGGCCTGGCTGATGCCACACTTCATCTCTTTCTTTTGTCTCCGTGTCGCTCCGTTTCTTATCTTATCTTGTTGCATTTGCACATTGTCTTCTTATCAACTCATTACTTTTTACACTCATCCTGTTTTGCTCTTGTTCTTCATGCTAACTGCCTATCATCAACCATACAATGTTGCTAGGCTGAAACGTGAGCATTTATTTAGCTTTTAAGTTGACATATAGCTAAATTCCAATGTTAATGTTACTTGTTATGTCTGGTTTTGCATTGGATATGGGTGTGCTGTATACAACAACTTAATTTAAGTTTTCATCATCATTTATAAATTCTATTTGCTAATTCTCCTTGGTCCCCCAGTCATATCTAACAAACTCTGAATTTTGTGTGGATACAGTGTTGAATAATTCTGCATCGAGTGTCCCACTTATTGGCAGGTACTCGCCACTGCTAGTACCCCACCATTCAACTTGCCTGGTAATGAGATGTTACATGAGCCCAATATTACCACTGGGTTTTGGTGTGGGGGAGAGCATCTGCATGATTTGGGTACAGCTGTGTGTGTGTGTGTGTGTGTATATATGTGTCGAAGTAAGTGTGCATGGGTGTGTTTTAGGCTTGTATGGCTATGTTCGTACGTGAGTGAGTTTGGTGTGTGTGTGTAATTTGGCTCTGTCTATGTGTTTGTATGAAACTGTGTTTGTGTAAATGTGTTTGTATTTGGGTGTGGGTATGTTTGTGTGGCGGGGGGTGAGAGGACCAGGACGTGTTCAGATGCCAGGGGGGTGTGTGTGTGTAGACAGCAGAGTCCTGAGCCAGGAGAGCCCTGACGAGAGCAGCAGCTGCAGGGGGAAACGCCCTCACCTTTGCCAAATCTCTCTCTCTCTCTCTCTCTCTCTCTCTCTCTCTCTCTCTCTCTCTCTCTCTCTCTCTCTCTCTCTCTCTCTCTCTCTCTCTCTCTCTCTCTCTCTCTGTCTAGCATGCTTACTTTCGCTCTCGCTCACTGGTTCTCGCTACACTAAACTTTTCTCATCATGTCGGTCTTTGTGTGTGGTCTTTTTGGAACAGACCACAGAAAGTGGCGCTGCCCACTGAGGAGGCGGCGCACCATCGCCAGGAAAGCCTCCACACTGACTCATTGTAGTTTTACTCGTCTAGTCGTGTACAAGTGTATCAGTATTTGCTTCTCTCATGAGCTGCATTTACTGGCAGAGGTTGCTTATCGCAGTATGAACACTGCAACTGTGAGGCGTGTCATGGCCCTGAAAAAGAGAGTTCTGTGTCTATGGCACAGCTGAGTAAAAGCGTGTGTGTTGTCTTACTCAGAGAAGACATCAGAGGGAGACGTCAAAGAGAGATTTCAGATGGCCTGTTGAGGAACACACCTGCCTTTCACAAGTGTATATCACGCGCTGTGTGTGTGTGTGTGTGTGTGTGTGTGTGTGTCTACTGTGGATAGACTATCCATGCTGAGCTGTCCAAACTAGCGAAGAAGCACTCGGAGCAGAAGGGAGCAGAGCAGGCGATGTACAAGAAGATGCTGGGAAACCCCTCTGATGTCAACTCTGTCACATCGCAGCAGCCCAAAGCCTCATGGGTAAGACGTACTTCCCTCAGTAGTGTCACATCATCTATCTTTGACTGAGAGTGATAAAACATTACAGTGGTGTGGTGCCTGATATGATTTTTTTACCACATTACAGGTGTCAAACATTAAAAATACAATCCTCAAAAACAATATTTGTGCATCTAATTCCATTTTGGCTGAAAATGTCCTATTTGTCCTGAAATTTACTGGTCACTACTACACTATATACAAAAGTGGGTTGACACGCCCTCTTGTTCAACCTTTCATTATTCAGTTGCCAGTTTTGATTTCAAATAATGATGCACCAGTTTGATGTGGTGCAATCAAAGCATTCTTTGCTATGAAAAGCTATGAAAACCTCCATCTATAAACCTGTAACATCTTCTAAAGTATGTTATCAGATCAACCGGTATCGAATTAGATTGGATATGACCGAATGGCTCTCTTTAGTTAAGAGTCGCTGTGTTGTCTTTGGATGCTCTTTTTGATTTGTCTCCACATCTCAGCTGCAGCCTCTGCGTGAGTTAAAAGAAAATGGCTGACAGGCTGGATGACTCGCTGAGATTGTGTGTGAAGGGAGCTGTGCTACTGATGGGGAGGGATGAGGGAGGGAGGGAGGGAAGCTGGCTGCTAGAACTTGCCATAGTGTCTGGGACTGGGCCATAAGCACTTGTGTTTCGAAAAACATTCCTTTGGATGTTTTTTTATTATTATTATTATTTTTATTGAATCAAATCATTTGTAAGCACATATTTGGAATTTGCTCTAGTATGTAAATGGAATGTGTGAATGGAATGCAGAACTGTGCACTGACTGTGCACAACTATGGTCAGTGTGTTTGGTAATTCTCACTTATTGAAAATTCTCTCTCTCTCTCTCTCGCTGTTTGTTTCTCTCTTATTATAGAGCTTCAGCTGGAAATGGTTATTTGGAGCCACTGCTGTTGCCATTGGAGGTGTAGCCTTGTCTGTGGTCATTGCTGCTAGAAATTAGGCCGAGTCCTGACCTGGCGATGGACCCCTGGAGCTCTCGCTAGCTGTGGCCCTCACCATCACAGCACTGCTCCCTTGGATAGCAGATGTGCAAACTAGAAGGTCCTAGTCCACCATGAACCCACACAGAAAGACGTCTCAGAAGTAGTTTTTAAGATTTGCTTTTGCGGGTGTTGTTCGCTGAAAGAGATGACCAAAAAAGAAACAGTGTAAAGTAATTCCATATTTATGTCTGAGCAGTAAATGAGATGTCCAATGTATGTACAGTGTGTGAATTGTAAATGCAGACCACCAGTCCATCATTCCTGCTGATGACTTGCTTAATCTCCTTTATGTAAACACTAGCTAACACTAGCTTCAGCGTGTTCAGATTTATGAATTCTACCAGACGTGTCTGAAAGTTGGTTACATGAGCTTTTGCTAGCCAATGGAAAATTTAAACCAGAGGATTGTATGCTTTTTTTTATGTTGTTTTACTGTTAGATATGTTTCCAATGTAGTATGCAGTGTATTCTTTAATTGGGGCGCTATTGCACAAGTTGTTATAAACAGCTAGCTTGCTTACAACCCCTGTTTAGCCACTGCATTTCCAATTTTTGTTTTTCTGTTTTTTACTGGAATTGCCACGTAATCCTCTAATCTTGTGTTAGGGTTGTGTGATCAATCCTAGCCAACTGTGTTGCTTTGCCAGATGTGTCTACCATCCATTCGAAATTGGCTCTCATTTCACAGCCTCTGAAAAAAATACCTCACTTTTAAATGTTTCCTTAGCCAAACATTTTTCTTTTCATCCCATTGTAGACTATTTGAGTTCATGATTCCTCTCACTTTTTATGTTATTTTGTCTATATTTAATGTGAATGAAGTTATAGATTATTGTTGATAATATCTCAAGGATTATTTATTTTAGTAGCTGCTGTTTGTCTCCATAGAGCCACAATGATTATTTACAGTCACTGGGACATGCTTGCAAGATCAATATTGTTCCTTATTCCATATAAAAAGTGTGAGAGTTCAAATCTTTTGTTTGTTGATTTTGTAATTCTTCAAATAAACTTTTGCACACTGGGTATATGCAAACATTTGGTTGCCATTCCTGTATGAGGCTGTTCAGAGAACACCGCTTTAATTGATTTAGTTAGTTTGATTTACTGATATTGTGTCAATGACTAAACTGTAGTAGATTAGTTTTATGCAATCAATATTGTTTCCTTTCTTATATATGGGGCATTCCCAAAACACTGACGTCTTTCTGACGCAGAATAGTGGCCTAGCGTTTCCCCTTCCTTACGCACTTTCCCACTGACCAGTGAAGAGACAAGTTAAACACATCAAGGTCGGCCCATCTCATTAATAAATAATACCATATCTTGGGCTTCATCAGAGTTCATTAGCTCTTTTTACCCGAGCATTGCACGGCTGTATGTGGTGGTTGTATGTATGTATGTCCAACTGATAATGAATATCACTGATGTGTTTGTTTTAAAAGCAAAAACTTGTGCTGTTACACCACGCCTCTCACGCACCACTACGTAATATGAATATTCATTCGAATCCAAGAGAGTTTTCATGCGATTACGATGGGGTACGTGAGCGTGGTGGAAATGGTAGCAAGATGGCGGCGTTGAAGGAGGAGCAGTGTTACGGGCTGTCCTGTGGAAGAGTGAGCAATGGCAGCAATATCTCCGTCTTTCACGTCAAACTCACTGACAGCGCATTGAGAGCCTTTGAAGAATTTCAGAACAGCAAGGTATGGTTACAGTTCATATACATTTGTGTCTTAAGCGCCGAGAAGCTATCACTGCCTGTCCAACTGTGGTGCGCCGTCCAAGCTAGCCCGAGACCCAGCAGCTTGGAGTTCTGTAACGTCCAGACCAGCTGCCTGCCATTGCAATGGAGATTTAAACAGGCTGGCTGGGTTCCATTACGGAAAGCCACGAACCAGTACCATTTATAAAAGTATGAAGACGACTTTTAACCAAAGTGTCTAGTTAAGTCAACAAGCTAGAACGATGGTGAGTCTGTGGCCATGCCCCCAGTCACGTAGCTAGCTAGGTACTGCTACCTATTAAATTTATAGGACTTGCTAACTAATGTTACTTCACTAGCAAGCTTGACTAAAGCACGTTAGCCCAATTATCTCCGATAGCTAAAATAGGGACACTAAATTGAGAGTATGATTGAAAGTATATAACGTACAACTATACATAATGTTAAGATTGGGACTAAAGTTAAATATGTAGCCAGCAGATTTGCGTTGGTTACATTAGTTAACATTGACTAGAAACCTTAACTTATGTTAGCTGGGCAACGTCGGTCAGCTAGCTAACAGTAATGTTAAACGTCAACGTTCTTCCCATGATAAGCCAGTGTTGAATCAGAGAGGGTTAAAGCGGATCTTTGGTTGAATTGGTCTTTGACATCGTGAAAGATTCTATCGTAGACTAATACAAGTTAAAATAATCTATTCAATATTCCTATAATTCCTATAATAAACTGGCAAATAGTGTCGTTGGTCAGGCTGTAAAACTTGTCATGTAGCATTAGCTAACGTGAACTAGCATAGCTAGCTAACGTGAACATAAAAAGTACTGTTTACATGCTTAGCGTTACAGCAAAGTTCAGTTAGATAGTCTTAATGAATTAGTTACGTTCTGGTCAACGTTAAATGAATAATTACAAAGGGTGCATATAGGGTCCTTGACATTTCCCAGCATATGTGATACCGTTAACGTTATTTGAATCTCCTCGTACACTGAGAGATTCTGCAGTGGCTAACATTGGCAAATGGGTTGAGACATTGCATGGTTAGTTAACGTTAGTGGGGCATTTCGAAGTTCGAAGAGTGGTTTGTAGAAGATAAGTTAGCTTCTAGCTTAACATACATGGCTAGTTTATAGCTGAAGTAACAGCGTTATTTGTATTACTAAGAGCCAACTATGTTATAGCTAGTTTACACAACTGCTAACTGGCTAACCTTATGATAGTTGGTTGTATTTAACATTAACAGGTGATGTTCAAACCACTCAATTAAACGGTTCTCGTCGTTTTGCACGTTTGTTACACACAAATAAGCAATCATCTACCGAAAGTTACTCTTCACATTGGAAGCACGAATATGTCAAGTGTGTTAACTCTAAGGTAGTTTGCTAACTGAGCTAACAATCTGACCAACTTGGTAGCTTGTCCACTTGCCAAATTGTATACCGTTACCTACCAGATGGAGCTACCCTTTCTAACCAGTAGTTCAATGAACACTACGCAGCTCTCTCAAAAAAGGTTAAATCCCAAATATACTGTCTTATACAATATGTGTATGTCTGTGTTCAAGTGTTATACTGAACTGATCAAACTGTTGTGTAACAGCTGACCACGATTAGGTCGAAGTATTAGTCACACAGTAGCTACTTCGGCTGAAAATCGTGGCCATAAATGGATATTCGATTCGCATTGTAGCTAGCAAAGTTCTATAATGGGGGTATGCGGTTAGTCGGTGTATTGGTTGTAATGTAAATGTTACATTGAAATCTATCAATACCACATTCACATGGTTGTATAAGACTATATATTCTTTATATGTTAGGCTAAGGCACTAGGTGTATGCAGCGTAGTGGTCTTGGTAGGAAAGCTACCAAAATTGTGGAAACTGTTGAGCTGTTTTCCCAGTGCCGCGTGATATGCTGTACCGGATCAATGATTTATTGCTCATTAGACCGCTTGAATATGGCTTGATTGGGAGGAATATAAAGCAGTCAGTCTTGAAAGATAGTAGACATTTTGTCAAAGTTTTGGTATTTTCTCATGTCCTCTGTGTGAATGTGTGGGGGGTGGGGTGTTCTTTGCTCAAGGAACAATTTTTAGAATAGCCCATGCCAGTTGAGCTGCCCCCAGTGAAATTAAGGAATTAGGGGGCATGTTTTTGGTAGTCATATAGAAGACCAACGTGGTGAACTAAGAGCCCATGTAGTGTCATCTTTGGCAAAAGTAAATGTTAGCTCTTCTCACAACAATATCTGCAACATAATCTGCAACCCAAAAGGATGGGAGCAGACGTCACATGAGCTGTGGAATTTGTGCACGAGAAGTTGGCCCGGCCCCGTGCTGTCGAAAGAGTCAGCGGAAATGGGCCTGGCTGGAGGGCATTCAATTGAACATGCTTCAGCGCAGCACACCAAATGGCTCGCAGGGCTTGGACCACATCACAGTGAGGCTGTTATGATATCCAAACACTTAGCTCAGATATGCATTTGGGCAGCCTTGGCCTACTGGTTAACTCTTCGGACTTGTAACCGGAGGGTTGCCGGTTCTAACCCCGACCAGTAGGAACGGCTGAAGTGCCCTTGAGCAGGCACCTAACCCCTCACCGCTCCGCGAGCGCCGCTGTTGTTGCAGGCAGCTCACTGCGCCGGGATTAGTGTGTGCTTCACCTCACCTGTGTGTTCACTGTGTGCTGAGTGTGTTTCACTAATTCACGGATTGGGAAAAATGCAGAGACCAAATTTCCCTCACGGGATCAAGAGTATATATACTTACTTATACTTATCCATCCCATAATGTATCTTTGCATATATCTCTCTTTCACCCTGTGCACCAGGTCCTGCTGTCAAGTGTTCTGTAAGTTTTTTAAGTAAGATGGTGGGGATGAACAACCATCTTGCTTATTATTTTATATATATATTAGCAGCTTACTTTGTCACTAGTTTGAAAAAAAGTTCAGTTTGTTTTTATGTCCATTTTGTAACATCACTAGTGCTGTCATATGAAAAAGCCACATGTGGAAACCATCTTAACAAGCAGTTGAGAGTTAGCTGGCCTGTTGTCGGGAGTTGCAGCCGTTGGGGTCAGAGGCCACCCATACCAGGCCTTTCCCTCACTGTGGCAAAGCCAAGCCTTGCAATTGGCCCCTGGGTTATCAGGGCAACAGTAAGATTCGTTACTAAAAAAAAAGCCTTGACATGGATAGTAGGCGGAGAAAATGCCCAAACAGGAGGCAAAAGAAATTCATGAGGCAGCTCGAGCCTCACACTCATCAACTTTGAGATGTGGCCACGTAAACATCATTTATGACAAGGGAAGGAGTCTGTTTTATGGGTTGCCACTGTCTGGTAAGCTGCCTCTGAAACAAAGTTCAAACATCCCTCTCGTTTACTGGCGTCTTAAAGACTATGGCCTTTGCTTTACTTTTAAAAAATGCATGAGTGCCACTCAAATCGTGGCCTCCTGAAACATAGCTCCACTGTCACTGAGCAGGGTAACTCACTTCTCAGGGTTTAGTGTAATGCAGTGACCTACAGGAGACACAAGACCTGGAGCTAGCATCTATAAAGGAAAAAGAAAATAAGAGATGTCATAAGATGTCAACAAGTAAGATGCCATAAATGTTATATTGAGTGTGTGTGAAATAGGTCCACCCCTAGAGCAACAACTTGATGCTGCATGCAACCAAGTGAGTAAGTCACATTCTGCCAGGACTGTCGCAGTGGGGTTGGAGCAGAGACGGTTTGAAACGCACTCTGATGACAGGATTGATGAATGTAGAGAAGCACACCTGTTGCTTGAAGTATTCCTTCAGTATTCTGTCTGCAGCTGTGTCCCTGAGGGCTTTCAGTCTCAATTGAAACCTGCAAATCCCTGTTCCACAGTGGTGTAGTCTACGTGATGTGCATAACTACGCAGTATACCCACTTAAAAAGCATCACCATCTCAGTATACCCACTTAAAATAGGCAAGGATACATATTAACATTTGGGGTTGTTCACATACCAACTACAGCTAACTAGACTACACCACTGCTGTTCCAATAATATGCAGTGGAAATGCAGATCAATGGGTTGATGTTTGCACAAATAAAGGTGGTCTATAAGAGGCAAAGGCTATCTTTAAAGGTGCTCTAAGCGATTTTGGGTAACATCACTTCTGTTGACGTTCAAATAAAACAGTTAGCTCGCTACGCGCATCTCGCCGGTGATTTGCTGGAACAGTTTGTTATATTTTTATGGTCCAGGCTGGCCAGTGTGCAAATAACCAGTCGGGATGTTCTGACAACCTTCCAGACAGTTCTCTAAGTTATTGGAGAGTGTTAATGTGACTACCCCCCCCCCCCCCCCCCCCCCCCCACACACACACACACACACACTCACACACACACCCTGGTGAAATCTAGGGGACTGTACCAGACTACTGTGGAATGCCATCTAATAAACTCTACACTGATTTGATTTTTCTGAAGAGGACATGCCGTCTAATGTCTGCTGCCCTCTGAATGGCTCTTTACTGCCTCATTCCTTGTCTGCACAGCAGTGGCATAGTTTAATCAGTCAAATTGCAGCAGCATTTGGTGTGTGTATTCAAATAATTCAGTCTTTATTCAATGACACTGAGTCAGATTTGCCATCCGACTTGTTTGGGTCAGAATGAAAAGGATATTAGACAGAGTCAATGGTCGGGGGAGAATGGACAATGTTATTATGGTGAAACCTTGGTATTTGCATTCAACAGCCATAGATGCCGTATTATCCATATCCAAAATTAGCCATGTCCAGAAAATAAATAAAGGGGGGGTGGGGGGCACCAGTAGGCTTTTACGAACAGCAGTTGTAGCCTATGTGAAACTCTGCATGATGAATTGCTTGTCATGTGTAAAGAAAATTACTTGATACACCCATCGTGCATAAGATGTTACACCCTGTCTTAATTATGAAGTCAATGATGGATGAACTTGATTTAGAGTCTTTCTGTTGAAACCTGTGCTGCAGCCCCTTGCCTCTAGATGCCAGCTAAATATCTGGCCCAGGGCCTTTCAGTCTGCGTGAGTTAAACAATGCGTAGGTTATTCTTGGATCTTTAGACAGTGTGAGTTTTTACAATACTCTTCTCACAATGTGGACTGCGCCTGGCAACAGTTTACGGGTTATTTCACTCCTCAAAGTCAGTGTAAACACCATGCTCTAATGAAATGGTAACAGTCCTCAAACAAATGATTTATTGTGTCAGCGCTCCAGTTCATGTTAACATGGTGGAACTTGTCTGTCTCGGTTCCTCAAGTGCGCTCGTGTGTTGTGTGTGTGTGTGTGTGTCCATGCATGTGTCTGTAAGCACCCTGCTTGCGAATGCTCTGATTCAGCCTCATGATGGTGTGATGTCAGCCCCCTGAGCGTCAGTCACATTCCCACAAGCTGTGTGTGGTGGTGGGTGTGCTCTATTGGAGGCGGACGCGTGAGTGTCTGTTGTGCAGTGTGATCCCACTCTGAAGCAGATATGCAGGTCTCCCTCTGCGACAGCCTGTGATCTCATACAATGCCGGCATGCGGAGGATGACTGTGATGTTGATTGTGCCGGATGCAGTGCTTTCTTAAAGTGGTTGTAGGATTCTGTTTTCTGTAATGGGTGTCATAGTGCAATGAAAATGCTGCGCTAACCCGAATGACACACTGAGACGCACTGGATTCAGTCCATACTCCTGTGTGCAGATGAGTTTGAATCTGCATTATCTGGTTGGCCCACACAGCACAGGTCAATGGCAGACCCTATTCTGAACACACGTGCCAGTGTGCATCACAGCTGTTGCCTTATTCTGTAACACTACAAGGATGTGCACAGTCTTAGACTGAATGTCCATACTTGCTTTCTGCTGCACACTCACACTCAGGGACCTTGCCTTGGGCTTTGTTTATCTCTCCAGAGACAAATTACTTAATCCATACTGAGGTCCAAGAGGATCTGTCCTCTTCCACTTACTTAGCACTTTCTGCAGAACTCTTTTTAGCCAAGTTGACTGGAAATGACCATTCGACGAACATGTCTCTTTCCCTCACTCCCTCCCCCTATCCTTTTTTTCGACTCACACTATAGCCACTGCCCATTCAGCTTGTGGTGCAGGTCACTGCATCAAGTCTCCATCAGCACGAAGTGAGGTTGACGCATCTCTAGAGCTGAAACGATTCATCGAGTTACTCGAATAACTCGATTACAAAAATTACTCGAGGCAAAAACCCTGCCTCGAAGCCTCGTTAAATTCCTATGACGCGCACTATACGTGCAGGGATCTGATTGTTCCACACGGACCGTTGTTCAGGAAGCACACCATTAGCGTGTGAATTGTGATACATTCTGAATTTAGCTGGCGCAATGGCGGAGTCAAGATATCCATAAATGGCAGAGAATGTCTAAAGTTTTCAAGTAAAGTTTTGGGATCATTACATACTCAAAAAGGAAAAGAACAAGCATCTGAACCTAAATATCCACTCCATGCTGTTTCACCAAGCGTCAATAAAGTAGGCTAGGCTATTTATCAATCTATCTAGCCTATCTATCATCTACGTAGCCTATAGCCTACATTGATGTTGGCTGATTTTAATCACATACTGTATTTGTAGCGATGTTGTGATGGCTTGTTTAGCTTTGATGTTTTTAAGTAAACTTATTCGAGTTCAGTTGCAAGACAGTATGCCTAAAAAAGAACCCTTCACACACATGCATGCACCCTCATCTTTCCTCACGCACCGCACGCGTGCACACACACAGGTTGCTAGGTTACCATAGCAAATAGGCTCACCCCAGAAATGATTTTTTAGTAGCCTAATGGTAAACTTATTTGTTAGTAGCCTAATGGTAAGTGCTGCAGGTGTAGAAATCTACATAAAACAGATATTTATGTTGATGTCAGGTCTAGATTACAGCATGAAACTTGTTGTAGGCTACATATTAATACATTCAATTGCTTTCCCTCTTCTCCCTCCCAGCACTTCACAACATAGTATGGACAGCTTTGTTCGCCCAGCTAAGTCATGCACAAGAGGCTTCAATTTTGCAGAGAGCATTTTGAACATTATTTAATTGATGGCACTGGCACTTAAAAACACTAAATGGGTAAATTGCAATAAATGGGCTTAGTTTTGTAGCCTAATCTTGGAGTTAGAATAAATACCTCTGTGCCAATTGCTTGATCATTTTAGACATGTCATTTTCGTTATGCATTATGTGTTTTGGTTGTTTAAAAATGCAAAAAAAAAAAAATATCCCATTACTCGATCGATAAAGTGCTAGATTAATCGATTACAAAAAGAATCAATAGCTGCAGCCCTACGCATCTCAATCGAAAATTTCAAGAGGGAAGAAGTGTGGGCATTTAATTTGCATCTTGAGATGAGTGATGGATCAACGCTGGATGAGTGTTAAGGTCACAGCCTCAGTATGCAATGTCTAAAGAGCATTGAGCAATGACTAAGCTGCCGGTAACGTCATCCCGCTTGTGGCTGACTGCATGGGGAGGTGTTTAAGGCTCTGGCTGGGTAGCTGGGAGCAGGTGACTCAGTGGGTGGTGGAGCGAGTCAGAGCTTGGATGACCCTGCAGGCTCAGAGCCTGAGCTATGGGCCAGCCATCATGGCACTCATGAATCCTACATTCTGTACGTTTAGACATGAGACGTACTCTGAGCTTGACCATTTTTTTTCTTTTTTGGTGGTAAATGGCAAACTGGTATGCCATTATGGAAAGTCTGTAATGGTGTTGATTGGATGAAGGAATTCGTTATTGTCTTTGGTTTGTTGTTTCATTTTTGCATTTGGGGTGGTTAAGCACAAACCAAATGCTAAGTGTGAAATGCAAAATGAAAACTCCCAGTCCTTAGGTGCCAGGTATGCAAAAAATCTTCTTTGAAGCCCTTATCTTAGAAATGTGTTATATTTGACAAAAAAAGGAAACTTGTAATACGTATATTGAAGGTGCCCAGTGGTAGCTCCAGGCCAAGTTGTTATGTTGTGATCTGCAGCCCTTGGAATAAGCCCAGTTGACTTGCAGTAGGGGTGAGACCTCCTGTCCAACCGCCGTGCCTGTAACCTTTCTGCTGAAGAGTCAGCTATGTCAGGCCAGGGCTCCATGTTTAGGTCAGCCGGTGTGCCATGGGATATTTAAGGAATGCTGACTCTGCAAGTATAGGCGGTAGACCAGGCCGGAATGGAGCATTGGTGCCAGATGCGGCTATCAGAGGGACACCCAGTCCGCCTGCCCCTCCAGCGCCCCCTCACGTGGCTCAGACTGACCGATATAGTCACATCAGCCCTTGTAGCTGCTCACTCGCTCGCTCACTCGAAGGAGTCCTGATGAAAGTCCAGGCTCGTGTTGCCTAACAGGCCCAGCTCACCCGCAGTCAATTTGATATAGCTGGAAAAAAGGACTAGGAAAATTTCATGATCAATCATATCAGATGTGTGGGACAACAGTTTGAACACGTCAGTAGTAAATTGACATTTCCATTCCCACGGTTTCCTTCAGTGTATGCACACGGATTAAGTGCATTTCCACATCTTGGATCGGTGAAATGCAAGTGTGAGCCTTGTGTTCAACTGCATTTGCGCAACTTGGGTATAAGTAAGTATAAATATATATATATATACTTTTTTGATCCCATGAGGGAAATTTGGTGTCTGCATTTATCCCAATCCGTGAATTAGCGAAACACACTCAGCACACAGTGAACACGTCACACAGTGAGGTAAAGCACACACTAATCCCGGCGCAGTGAGCTGCCTGCTAAAACAGCGGCGCTCGGAGAGCAGTGAGGGGTTAGGTGCCTTGCTCAAGGGCACTTCAGCCGCTTCCTACTGGTCGGGGTTCGAACCGGCAACCCTCCGGTTACAAGTCCGAAGCGGTAACCAGTAGGCCAAGGCTGCCCCCAGACTGTGAACCAAAGATTTTTAAAGGTCCAGTATGTAGGAAATAATGGAAAATAAACTGTAACCATTCCAAAAATGATCACCATATGTTGTCAGAGAGTAAGGAAACACAATGAATTGAAGTAATGGCTTATTTGACAACATTACTCTAACCCGTAAAAACCAATAAAAAAAAAAAAAGAGTTACGGGGCGGAATCTCTTGGAATTTTCGTTTATGTTTTGAACGATTAATTCTAGAATAGCGTATTAATAATGGGCTAGCGCGTCTCCTATTTGGGTTGCCAAATTGCAAAATCCAAAATGCAAAGGCCAACTGTCAACAGCTGTCAGTTGTAGTCATGAACGCCTACGAGAGGCAGGCAAATTTCCAAAATTAAAACAAGAAACAAATTAAGTGGACATCGGAGGAGCTTCCTGAGACGGGGACGTCTTCGTCAAACGAAGAATATCAAGTCTGACGCAGAGCTGGCCATATTTCTCCACAACAGGTAGCCTAGGCTAAACTTCATCTGCATCGCTAACTTCAGCTAAATATGTTATGTTGGTTAGAGAGGTATTTTTTGTTTTCACTGTTTCCGTAATGTGTAGCTGGGTCATGGTTGGAGAAACGTTAAAGCAGCTGCAGGTCAACTAACGTTAGCTAAGTCTTCATTACATCTGGCAACCCAGAAGAGGCTCGCGTCTGGTAGTCTTGAGAACGTTCACCAGTGTTTTGATTTTGGCCTACAGAACGTTCGGTAACAATCCTACAAATCGCACCTTTAATGTAGATGTTGACATAAGAGCAGATATTTTAACTAGGGCTGGGTGATGGGAAAGGCAAAAAAAGAATACCAGTTTGTTGGCTTGTTGCAAAATCCACAGAATCTTCTTATGCAAGCAAACCGCATACTGGGAGTCTTTATTGTTGTGGTCAGACATGATAATCATCCACACATCTTACACTAGCTTAACTTTTTACCCGTGTAGCCTACACTGATTCAGTTCCGCCCCACTTCTATCCTCTCTGGTGGCCTACAGTGCTGTGTGAGAGGGGGATTGGCTACAGTAGAGTGGCGAAAGCCAATGTGTGCTTGTTTTATCGATATATTTAACAATATCTTTTGCATGGGGGCGCTGTGGCGCAGCTGGCTACAGCGCTCATACCATATAAGGGTCCAAGTGCCCACGGGGACAGTCATGTCCCGATCCCACCCCATGTCTTTCTGTCCCACTCACTTCCTGTCTGCCTCTTCACTGTCCTGTCATAATAGGAGTCAAAAAAGGCCAAAAAAAAAAAAAAAAAAATATATATATATATATATATATATATATATATATATATATATATATAATACATTTTATTATCCAAACAACGTCAAACTTGGCACTTCGGTTAACACACACTGACGCACAGACAGACAGATGTTCCTGTAATTTCTAGATTCATAGTATTCATTATTGAATGCTTAGCTGGAATGATGTTTTTCCCTATCATCCTATTTTAAAGCAGGCCTATCTGCTGGCATGTAATTGGGCTTCGAGTTTTCTACAGGAATAGCATGCTTGAACGGGCACTTCACTAGTATTTCTAAATTACATACGATAGCCTGATGGTAATGTCTCTCAACAATTTACATGATTAATAAGACTGATTTGCAACTGCACCGTTAAACAACAGGGAAAATAAGGACATCATGCAAAACAGCACTGCATTAAATGAATGACCCATGTTGCGAAAGTAAATGTCTACTTCAAAGTTGGATTGGTTCTTGGCTCGTGCTGCTCATTTAAGCTGTTTATCAATAAGTAAAACATGTCGATTAAGAGTGTTGATTTAAACTCACCAACATTGCTGGACCACAAGTGTAATTCAGCCGTTGTTAATCTATTGTTTACTGACAACTGTAGCGTAACAACATTGAAAACAGCTGACAACCACTCTGACAAGCCCAATGCAGTAGGCCTACTAGTTTAATATTGGCATGATTTATGTTTAATAGGTAAGTTCTATTCAGACCCTACACTACCTACGCAAATGGCCTAGAGCTACACTGTTGTAAGCAGAAATGTATATTTACATACATGGTGTTTCTGCGTACTGTGCGTAGCTTTGCAAGTCACCGCTAAAAGGGTGAACATTCAATATATTGCCCAGCCCTAATCTACTGTTCTCAATGGTTGAAAAATGTGTTAGTAACCTAATAGGTGTGTGTTCCCTCCCCCTTCTGCGTTTATAGCTCTTTTCTGATTTCATGAAATAGGATCCTAAGATGGCAAATAAAGCATACATTAGTGTTCTACAGGCCTATCGATCACTAGTTGAAGTTGAGAAAGTGGGAAGTTCAGTTTATGCCGATCTCCGTTCCATTTCAGTCCTAGCTCCTAAAACAAGTAGAGTAGGACCAACCTTGTTGCTGTTGAGGCTGGCAACAGGAAACGGTCAGCTGTAAGATTGGGCCCATGGAACCTGCTCCTCAAGTCCTGGGGAAAAACTACTGCCACTTCCCCTTAGGCAGTGACACTGTTCATACAATGTTATTGTCCAAGAGTGAAACTCATGGCAGAGAGTCTTTGCATGTGTGTTTCTGTGTGTTTGTGGCTGTGTGGGGACAATTAAACCCAAACACTCTTATTCATTTTTGTGTTATCCCGCAATCCACTAAGAATGTGTTGGTAATGCTTAAGAGGTAGTATGGGATATTCAGTGGAGGTCAGGGAGGGGTTAGGGTCTTATGGCTGTTGTCACCAACTTAAAGTGTTCTCCATGATGCATCTGCAAGCGTTTTAAAAGTCTGTTAGTCTTGTTTTCTACACATTTTTATAGTCTGCTGCTGATTTATATTACCAGTGAGCTGACTACTGCTGCTACTCTCATTATTGGGGAAACATCATGAGCTATTTCAGTGAAAATGTTTTTGTTTTTTTTCTCACTAAACTGTAGTGTTGATTTTGACAGTGTACGGGAACAGGGAAGTGCCATAACTGTGGACGTTCTGATCTTTGACCGTACCTCTTCAGTTTGTTGCCAGTGCATCTTTTGGCTTTCATCTGCAGTTTGCACCATTGGCATACCTTAAACATCATCTGTTGCTCTCCGGCTCAGATAGTGGAACAGTGTATTAACAGGCTAGATGCAGCCCGGTGGAGGTGAGCAGGATAAGGGCAGCATAGACACAGCATAGTAACAAAACCTAAGTAAAAGAAATATAAATAGCTATTTGTAGATTGACACTCTACAACCATATTAACAATCATGATCTTTTAGAAATGGTCCCTCCGTATGGCTTCTGCCCTTTATACATGAAACTGATATTTCATAAGGTGCGAGTTGCAACTCCTATGTGAAAGATCCCGACCCCCCCTTTACCACACAACCTCCAGAACTGCAAGTTGGTGTCCTATATAACGTCCTACAAGTTGCATAGCCCACGACACTTCACAATCTTGGGCCAGTATCCAAATTAGATTGCATAGTGAGCATATTGTATCTGGCCACTGTTGAAATTGTAGTGGTTTCCATCACCTGCAAGCACAGATTCTCATCTGTTCTCATTTTGGTTTATTGTTTATTTTACACCGGTCAGTCGACCAGACAATATTCTGTGTTTTAGAGTTGTTGAAAGAGCTGTGCATACTGTGTGGTTAAGTGGCAGTTGGAAGCCCCACTCCGCTCTGTCCTAAGGTTAGCCCTGTGGAACGTTCTAGGCTGCTGTCCCAGAGAATAGTGACATGTCAGCAGACAATTGAAATGAACAGGCTGAGTATTGCACTCTGTGGGTGTGCTGAGGGAGGGGTAGAATGAGAGAAAGAGAGAGTGAGGGTGAGCGGACTGTGGCTGAGGAAAGGGGCTCAATTTGATTCTCTGCTTTGCACGATAGAGAGCTTGAGCAGGAGTTCGGTCAGTGAGCGCTCTAGTGAGATGTCTACTAACCAAAACATTTTTGTCACTGTTTTGCAGCTGATGTCATCTGTATACAACTCCTTAACATTGTCTATGTGTCAGTTAGGTATCTAATGTCTGTTTCTGGGTTATGAACAATTGCTGCGAGTCCTCTCCCAAGGAACTTGATTATAAGTTCAAGGCAAATTCCTTCCTTGTTTTTTTTGTTATTCTTCTTACTTTTACTTAGCATGTTTGTCCTGTCCTAAAACTATAATACTATAATTACTAGGCCACAGCACAGTCACTGATGAGACTGCTATATTGCTGAGACAGGCATATTACTAAGACTGTTATTATTGTTGGACTGATTGTGCCAGCTGGATTATTTCTGCACACAGACTAGTGCCAGAGGGCTCCTACTGACCTGCCCAGCTCTGGATCCATAGATCTGTCTGAGTGACACTGGTTACACAGTTTTTCCTTTATCTCACCCATCTTTTCGATTTTACACTCCATCCTCTTGATATTACATGCACCCAAGAAAGCTTTGGCAAGATCCTTTCCCTGACATGTTTTTTGCTTGCCTCGGTTTAGCCCCCATTTTGTGGATCTTCACTCTGCATGTGGTCCGCCCCGTTGCTGCCTTTCCCACCAATGTTGCAGCTGCACCAATCTGGGGATATTGCACAATTACAGTCTTGCATACACTGTCTGTAGTGTCATGGTATTACACTGATGACCTGTGTCTAGATGGTGGCTTTGACTGTGACTTAATTTCTGTCAAGCGCATCAACCACATCATTCCTGGGTCACACCCAAGTTGCTGGTCCGTCAGTGTATCACATCAAATCAGCAGTAATAGTATAAGTGGATGAAACTTATCCAGTTATCATGTCATGATGCTATGTCTTGGATTGGTAGAGTTAAAGTACTTCAAAAAGTAGTCAAAAATAGTTCCATATCCTTGCAAAGCTTGTATCTATGCAGACTTGGTCAGGCACTCTGATGGAGCGCTTCATAACCCACTACCAGTCCTTGCTATTAGCTTTGGGATGACATTTAATCTGGCAGATCATCACATGAACACGCAAGCAGAATGGTAGTGGGAAGGAAGAAGCAGGTGATTTGGAAAAGGGTCATAGCGTCAGGTTTGTAAGCCAGGGTCGGTATTCATGAAGCATTTGAACGGCTAAAGGTAGTTCCTCAGTCTTTCTCTTTGCTTCGGAGTAAAAGTTGGTCTCTAGCTGTGTCAGTTGAATTTAGGATAACATTTTAAAACGGACTACAGAGTGCTCTTAATGGTAAAAGTACCCAGATGTACTAAAGGAGGAAGCTTATTTTGTTCTCCAAACTTGTCTGTTCTTCTTTTCTTCAAGCCCCATTACCTTGATATATTGGTTAAACCCTGTTGGTTTTACTTGGTAGCATCTTGCAATCCCAAAAAATAATTGCTGAATCAAATAAACAATTGCAGCCCTCACATATCTGGGAATAAGAGACAGATATTTATTATATAAAAAATACATTAGCTAACCCTGTCTAGCTGGATTTAGAGTGGAATACATTTCTGAAAATAACACATCCATGATCTCTGTGTGAGCGTTCCTCCATCACCTGTGTTTTTGTCATGCTTACTTTTTTTGGAACAGCGTGAACGATCACCCTCCAGCACTAGTCCATTTGCACATTTACTTCAGTTCTTATTACAGCCTTTTATTCAGCCATGGCACGTAGTGTTTAGAGTCTGTTCCTCTCATTTGCTACCCTTTTTACTGGGCTGTATCAAGGCCTGGCTGGATAGACTTTTTTTTATCTATCTGCTGAACAGACGAAAAATGGCACACATGGCACTGATAATAGCTAACATGCTAACTGATATAATACCATTGTAATTAAAAACTAGTTGCCAACAATAAATCCCTGTTTACTTGTTTACTATGGTTTGAAATGGGCTTGTTCTGTAGAATTCTCTGGATGTTCCATTAATCTGGTAATGTCACAAACCAAGTCAGGTCTGATTTGGGTTTTGCTAAAGTGTCGTTGGTTATTGCTTGGGATTATTCGTAGGTCAGTGTAGATACAGTTATTCTAAGTTAGACGTCAGACAGTATGCTCTCTGTCTGTTGGTTCTGACATGATTGGCTAAATAGGCTCTCTAGTGCTCCTGAATAAGTATAAGTATATATACTTTTTTGATCCCTGCATTTAACCCAATCGGTGAATTAGTGAAACACAAACAGCACACAGTGTACACACAGTGAGGTGAAGCACACACTAATCCCGGCGCAGTGAGCTGCCTGCTACAACGGCGGTGCTCGGGGAGCAGTGAGGGGTTAGGTGCCTTGCTCAAGGGCACTTCAGCCGCAGCCCACTGGTCGGGGCTCGAACCGGCAACCCTCCGGTTACAAGTCCAGAGTGCTAACCAGTGGGCCACGGCTGCCCCTTATAACAAGAATAACAAGAAATGGAAAAAAGCATCAGAGACAGACTGCATCACCAAACAAACTGCATCACCGCTTTGGTATTAGCTCAATGTTGTGTGGTATTAATTATAAACTGAATTTTTTTTCTTTCTTCTTTTTTTCATTTTTCCAGGCCCAGTCATCTCAGCCACGCATCCGGTTTAATGGAAACCAAGGGGTAAGACTTCTCTCTTTCCATCTTTCCCACTGTCTCTCACTCACCCACTCCTTTGTGTGTTGGCATCTCACCAAAGGCTTGCAATGACCACATCCTGACCAGGAGGGATATCGCTATACTTGTGAGAAGTTAAAGAGCAAAGATGATGAAGCAGTTGGGCTCAGAATATATTTTCTACCATTTGTTTTTTGTCTGGAGTAATTTGTCATGTCTGTGTACACTATGTCCTGTGTGTCCTCTGTCTAGGTTATTACTTAAAGCATGAGTCTTATTTGCACTTCAGTCTTAAACTACCCATAGCTTTCAGCTTTTTGTCTTAGTGCCTGTAAGACTTCAGACAGGGATGTTCCAAAAGGTCAGTGTTTGTGTACAAGTGTTTAGTTATACTGACCCATTGAGCTGTTGATCTTTGGTCAGTGTAGCCTAACTTATTTAATGTCTTGTAAGTCAAAAGGAATAACAGTGGTCAGAATGCTCAAATCTTCTGGATTGTTGATTGTTGTTTCTAAACAAGAGAAATGAGTCTAACTGTTGGCTCTCTGAGTCATACACTAATTAATGTGGCTCTGGTTAGAGTTTTTTGATGTCAAAGACAACATTGGGTGTAAACCTTGCTTCTTATCACTCAACTGTTATCTTCAGGAGTTAAGAATCAATGAGTGGTGGAACACTGCCTGCCTTGCCTGAGGTGGTTCCTTCCACTGCGGGTTATCTAGCTACAGGGTTGTGCTGCAGGCCCTGCCACCAGGCGCCCGTCTCTGACCTGCTGGCTGAGGTGTAATGTTTGCACATGTCCGCAAGTGCAGAGGAAAAAATATGTTTGTACCCTGTACTGCTGTGTTTGCAGAGCCTCTCTGCTGAAGCTGCTCCAAGGACATTGTGTGTGTGTGTGTGTGTGTGTGTGTGTTTGTGGACAGAAGTACAGTGTGTTTGTGTCACAGATTTGATCAACCCTTCTAGGTTTTTGTGAGTCCTTTGCTGGTGGTCAGTTCGACTCTAATTCTGGGTCTGAACTAGGGCTTTGACTTTTGCCCAAAAATCATATTCGAAGTTCGTTTGTTTATTATTATTAAAATTTGAATATATTTGAATATGTATTAATAATATTTTAACCATTAAATGTCTTCAGTAGGACCGATATTGGTATCAAACTTTAAGTTCTATATGTTCTGTCCACCAGAGGGCAGTGTAACAGTCAATGTCAATAGACTACGTGCACGAAAGGCTGAGTGTTTATGCGTGTGTCAAAATTGTTATTATTGCGCATAGGGCTGGGCGATAAAACGATAGCGATATGTATTGCAATAGCCATGTAATATCAATAAAAAATACGTTCGATAGAACATTCATAATTAAAAGCAACACACACCTCCTGCCTTACATTGTCCATAAATAAAATAGGCTAAATATATCTTGCATTGTAGTATGTCAAACTCTACCAGAGTAGGCGATAGAAGTAGGCCTACCTCAACACAGACTCTCCTTGCCCCGTGGATTCTCTCTCTCTCTCTCTCTCTCTCAACAGGCACATCCCTCCTTAGCATGCACATGTAATCCAAACATTAATCGTGCAAGACGACTGGCTAAATTGCTATTAAATCCGGTTAGCATCATTAGCACGCTGCACGAATTTGTTAAAAACTGTTGCATTCAAATTGACTTGCTAAGTTAATCATCTCAATCCCAATGCAAATGGAAAAGTATTTTCCACGACTCAAACAGGCATGTCCCAAGGAGAAAAAGTATTCGTTTGAAACTTAAACACACGTGGGGAAACTGAACAGTCTAACCAGTAGACTATGATAAACTAGCAAATTAAGCTAACGTTACTTTGTTTACAATATTTCCAGGCTTCAACCAGTGTTGCTTTTCATTCAGACTTATCTGCACATTTATTTATTTGAGTTTTTAATGATTGTGTAGCCATTTCTTTTCCCTGTTTGCTTTGATCGATAACTGAGGTGATTTAAATCAGAGGAAGGTTAAGTTTAAAATAAAAATGTCTATGTGGGAGCTGAGCTCACTAAGCGCAAACCAGCCAGGATGCTAACATCACCTACAGGAGCCCAGATGACCAATAATAGCCTTGCTAATGAGCTCGCGATTTCACTTCACCAGGCGTGAAAAAAACCTCGGAATCTGAATTAAAAAAACAACGTTTAGGCTACAGCCAAATACATTTACAAAAAAATATTTCCATAGGCTACAGGTTTGAATATTAAGAGATCCCTAAAATTCGTTCAAATATCTTTTAATTTTTAAAATAATCGAATTATATTCGAATAACGAAGTTCGGAGTCAAAGCCCTAGTCTGAACAATCATGTATATCAGTATTTTGGAAGTGGCCACCTCCTTATGAATGCAAGTTGGCATCCTCTGCCATGGTTGAGTGGTCATCTTAGAAATACCCATTCTTTAAAAAATAAAAAAAGGCAAGTTTCACAGTATGTTAATATGCTTAATGTTAATCATGGCAGAAGTCATAAGGAAGACTCCTAACCTTATAGCCCATCGACCCATAGGTTTTTAAGAGCCCAATGGCGTTTCCCCTGGCCTGAGAAGAAGCTGATGACGATGGGTTGTGATCTGATCCGGTCAGACAAGTCACATGCTCAGGGGCAGCATTAGCAGCTAAACGCTGTGAGGGCTTTAAAATGGATTTCCTCTGAGGCAAGCATTGTTGTCGCCCTCCGCACCACTGCCACATGCATTCCTGGCATTAATGGAGCTGGAGCCTCAGACCCCTACCAGCGCATGGCACCCCCGTGCACCCAGCACACAGGCCACGACCTGATCTTATTTGAAATGTCATCCTGACATATGACGTCCGAATACCAGCAGAGGTCTGGGTGCAGGCGTTCAGGGTGTGGGCTTCCCAGTGGCTAAAAGTTTGATTGATCACCGCAGAGACTGCGGCCATTAGCTCCCCAAAAGTTGTAGGTCATCACCTACATGCCTACCTTTACTTGCTAAAGAAGGAAAAAAAGAGTGGGTGGAGTAAAGCTTGGCTGACTGTGCCACTTTCTTTTTCCCCTTCCTTCATCAGTAAAATACCAGTGTTATGACTTAACAGCCTGTAGTTTGTGTCTGTGCTTGAGACCAGAACTCATCCTTAAGCTCCAGAAGCATACAGATGGAGATGGGCCCTTGTTAATGGGATGTGTAGCAGTGTGAACTGAATGTTGGGCAGAAGAGAAATGTCCTCCTGAGAGTCTTTGACCTTCCAGTTAAAACTGGGGGTGGAGGTGACCCTGTAGGTTAAGGGAGAAGGAAGAATGGGCTTTGGCTTAAGAAGCACTGACCTCATTTAACCGTGGCATTTTTATTTTTTGTTAAACGTCCAGTGCCTCCACAAACTTAAGCGCAGAACATCGGTTTGTTCTGTTGCCGTACCTTTTCTCTAATATTCCATTGATGGGCAGGTTTATTCATGGATGTACGACCTACCAACAACTGTGAGAATTTTTCTGGAGCTCCAAGAGTCAAACCTTAAATAGATGGTTAAAAATTAGTATGGATATAATGGAGGTATATTGTTGTCAGAATTCATTACATATAATATATAACACACAAGATTTTGTTTGTTTGTTTTGTTTGTTTTTTTCTCTTTCATTCAATTGTCACTGTTTATTCTTCTCCCTAAAAACTATTCATGGCTTGGCAATTCTTCAGTTTGTCTAGGTTATTACTTGAAGCATGAGCTTTATTTGCACTTCAGTCTTAAACTACTCATAGATTTCAGCTTTTTGTCACTTGGTTAATGGAAAACATGTCAACATGCACTTGTCTTAGTGCCTGTAAGACTTCAGACAGGGATGTTCCAAAAGGTGTTTGTGAACAACTTTGACAAAATGTTTAGTTACACTGACCCAATGAGCTGTTGATCTTTTGTCAGTGTAGCCTAACTTATTTCATGTCTTGTAAGCCAAAAGGAATAACGGCAGTGGTCAGAATTGTCAAATCTTCTGGATTGTTGTTTCTAAATAAGAGTAATAAGTCTCCGGCCCAGATGTTCACCTAGCATAGCTATACAGCATAGACGTAGCAAGTCCCTACCGAGACATTAGCATTAACTTATCAGTAGATATAGCTCTTTGGAGATAGATTAACAAGAGGCAAAAACTTTCACCTCCACAAAAAAAGCATTTGCATTGTGTACAGGAGGGATAAGTCGCGAGAAGTTTGCTATTTACAATAGCAGAGTAACACATAAATACATCGCAAGGGAGCTCTACAGTCGCCAAAAATACCTAAACCTGCATAGTGTACCTTTAATGAAGTCAAGATATTATATATTTTCACTCTGTGCAGCCAAAAGACCTCATTCTTGTGCAGTGGGGGCCATTAAAGGCCTACCAAATGGCTCAGTAGGTGGTGTCAATCTCACCAGCAGGCCACTCTGCCAACAGACACTACAGGGTTCAGCGTGGACACCCAACATGCCATCTGCAGGGTGGGACTCGCACCACCTACACAGCTATCCACTGACGTCGCTGTGGGGAGATTGAGGGCCAGATGTACTAACACTTTTGCGCCCACTTCAGGCGTATTTGTTTCGCAATGTGCGTGTAAAATCATTGCGAGGTATGTACAAACAGGCCGCAATGATGTAAAAGCGCAAACTGCCTGTCGCGGGAGCTGAAAGTGGCAAATTGCGTTTGTCATGTCATGCATATGCATTCATGGGAGGATCCAGGGGAAAGTGGGAGTTTAGCGTAAAAAGATGGGAGGGGGAGAGTAAAGAGCGCCTAATTATGTATTCCGCGGTATGTACAAAGACTGCTCCTGAATGCGCACGTCTATTCTGCGCCTAAATACTTCCGCCTTGTAAAAGCAGGTGTTAATCCAAATTGCAGTAAAATGCGTCAATAAGAGAACCTTAAAAGACAACAGAATCGCTATTTAGAGCACCAGTTTTTGTGGTGAAAGTATTTGTACTACCAAAAGCAACCTTAACTTTCGTTGGCCTTTCGAATGTCTTACTTTCAATTTCACGTCATTCACTTAAACTTTCCTACTTGCTAGATTTGACCAATCATCCATAGCCTACGTACACAAGTAGTTTGAGTAGAGCTACTGATCTTTATTATCTCCCTGCTTGTTTACATCTTATCATGTATGGTATTATTTCATGATCGCTAAACATTTGATTCTTTTTAATGTTGTCATCAGTTAAATTCATTCAACTGTGCTTGTATGTAGGAGCTGCCATTCAATTGCGGACGTTCATAAATCGCGTTTATGGGCAGAGGTGCGGTGTGTCCATGACGCTGATAACGCTACGTTCGCAAATGTACGTACATCTGGCCCTCAGTGTTGGCTCTCTGAGTCATGCACTAATTAATGTGGCTCTGGTTAGAGTTTTTTGATATCAAAGACAACATTGGGTGTAAACCTCGCTTCTTATCACTCAACTGTTATCTTCAGGAGTTAAGAATCACTGAGTGGTGGAAAACTGCCACTGACAATTCTTCAGTCTAAAAAGTCTCCTCCCTAGGCTCTCAAATGTACGGTTACACCCTTGACGCCTGCTATTCCCTACTCACATTTCATTACTAATGGTGAAGAATATACTTGATATTTCCAATGTCAATGAGCAAACAATATGAAATAGTAGGGGTGTAAAGATTAACCGATACGTATCGGTATCCGTTTTTAACGTGTAAGATACGGCTACATCGATATGTGAAGCCCCGTATCGGAATAAAACAGAAATGAACCGGTCGTTATATCGATTTACTTGTTACGAATCGGTTCACAACCTTTTCTCCTCGCTCAGACTCTCATTTACGTTGCAAGCAGAGCGTTCATCCCACTTCCGGTTTTGAAACTATACGTGGCACGGAATTGTGGGTAATGCAGTTAGTTTTTGGCTACATTCATTGCCCAAAGTTGTCAAAGGACCCCATTACCCATACATCTACTGCAACTTAAGCACTAGACAACTCGCACTCGGTCGTTTTTACTCTTTTGTTTTTTAAAATCCAGCGCGAAAACGATAGTCTGAGTAGCCTTACGTTTGATGAAGGGATTTCCTTAATGTTAAAGAATAATTTCGCCTTTGCTGCTAAAATGATGCACAAATTATTATTATTTTGTTCATATTCACTCAGACTTGTGGAACTGAGTTTCTGGTTTCTGCATATTAGTTCTACCGTTGGAACAAAATAAGCCCAGAGTTCATTAATATGTAGGCCTATTTTATTCTTGTAGGCTATGAGAAAATGCCAGCAGTGTCTTAAGCACTCTTTTATTTTATTTCGGTATTGTCTTACCTTAACAATAGGCTACAGCTCCTTGAAAACAATCAGATATAACTCTATACAACCTATAATGTCTATAAAAATGTAATTTTATGTTGTATTTGGCTGCTGTGTTTGACTGAAATGTAGACTATTATTTTTTTCATTTCAATACAGTATATGATACAAACCTCAGTTTAGATAATCATATTCAATTGATAAAGAGAGTCAATTTTTTTGCCTAATTGACAACCATGATAATTTATAACATAAAATTAATGTTCTTGAACTGCATCGAATCGTACTGAATCATTTTTTATGAACATGTATCGAATCATGCCCATGTATGATCGTATCGTCTTTTACATGAGAGATTCACACCCCTATGAAATAGTGATCTATAACCAGAATTGTGACATCTATATTGGGCCTGAAAATACATTATAGTGAAAAACTTGGTTGCCCTTTTAAGTTCTTTTGTCCTACGTTGTCTTTCTGCACTGATGGTAATTTTGATACCATAGATTTAATAGAGACCCATTCAGACCAATAGTATGAAAAATCAGGAACAGTTTATTTACAATGATGCTCATCAAGGGAGAGACAGCATGACTTCACCTAAAGATCCATCAGCTGCTCTAACTAGACAAGGAAATAGTTAGGGTTTAAGTATCCTTCCAGGCTGACGGGAGATGGCGTTGGTCATCCCATCTCACGTGGACTACACTGAATCAGACTAGTGGCAACCTGGCAATCCGGAGCAGATAGCTACTGACGCAGCCATGCAGAACAGTGAAACACTGCAAAGTCATAATATTCCTGCTTATCTCTAAATACAGTCACACACAGATATACACAGGGACAGTACAGATATCATACAGTCATTACATAGAATCATACTTTTAGTATCAAAGTGACCCACTAATGAGAAATGCAGAACATTAAACCATATATTGAAATACTGGACATAATGCAGAACATTAAACCATATATTGGACATAATGTTCTATTCCACTTTCTCTCAGCACTTACAGCAAGCAAACTGTTTGTCTTATTAAAGTTTTTTCCGGTTGTGACCGTAAAATCATAGATGAATCCGCACTACTTGCGTGTGTTTAGCTGTGTGACCAGCAGTGCAGGGGACCTGTGGTTTGAAGGGAACAGCATGAGGTTAGAGGAGCATGGTTGGTTGGACGCCCCCCAGAAGTCACACACATGTTCCCAAGGCTGGTGAGGTACAGAGATGGTCATGGGAGTTTCAGCCTCTACCCAGCCACAAGATCCAAACAGATAGAAACAGGAACACAGGGTCACTGCAAGGCTGTCATGCCTTGCAGTCCTCTACCATCTGTTTCTTTCTCCTCTCCCGTTCCCTTGTTCAAGGTGCGCCCCACCGACCCCCCTCATACCTATACACACACATACGGAGAGAGAGACGGACAGATTGCAGTTGCCTCTTCTGCCCTTATATTCTGAAATGCACACACAAATGTTTTGTCTTGAATTGCGCAATATTTCCAGTCATAAGCAACTTCCAGAGAAGTGCATCTAGAGGCAAGCTATGTTTACATCATCAATCAGCTAAAGTTACTAATACATGATTTCTGTGTCATTGAGCACGTACACAAGGCCTCTGTTTCTCTGGGAAATCCCTGCTGCTGTTATTCATATCAACTTATAAATGACTTGATTAAATGATGAACATAGAGCTTTAAAAGTTCAACAGTAATTGTTTGCTGTATACATAGAAAGGGGGTTCTCTCAGTAATCAGTAATAAATGGAAACTGGAGTGCGTGCGTGTGTAGCGGAAAGCTCCCAGAGTGTAGGCTTGAACATGGTGTTTATTTATAGTTGGCCACCTGCAGGCCTCACACGTGTGTGGTGCAGTTGAACTGACCTGAACGAGAGGAGCCACTGTGTGTGCCAGCAGCAAGGCAGCAGGGAGATCAACACACACACACACACACACTTCTTGCTCCCTCTCTGTTTCAGACCAAAGGTCAGAACTCTCTTGTTTGCCTCATCCTCTCCACTGCAATGCTACTGCAACTGGCATAATCAGCAGAGTTATCGGGAAGAGCAAACAAACCCACGGGCTTGTTTTTTTCCACTCCCAGTCCAAAACGTGGCTCTGGAGGTGCTAATAACCCTGTGATTTTCACTGCCAGTTATGTGTTGGTACTCTAAAGAGATTACCTGCTGCTTGTATAACACTAGCATCTTAAGGTCTGCAGGCACACACACAAACTCCAACACATGTGCCTAAGCTGTGATATACAAGATGACGTATGTGTGTGTGCACACGTTTGCATACAGACTGCTATGTGCATATGCTACATGGAGAGTGAGTGGGGTTTTCAGGCTGTAACTGAACAGGGCTATAGTTGCCGGTGATGACCGTTCAAAAGGTCACCCCACCACCTGGACCTACACCGCACAAGCTGGGACGATGACCGCAGACTGACCTGTAGATTCAGACCCTCAGTAATGGCTGAAAAATCTTAGTGTTAGGACACGTGTGCACACACACACACACAAGAAAGCACCAATCTTCTGGATGGGCTAACAGTGGCAGCACGCAGGAAGTGTGACAGACACGTGGGTCATGATGACACACTGATGACACAGCTGCTTACCTCCTGCTTCAGACAGCGTGCGTAGGAAAGGAGCACTATGGTTAGCCTGGGCATTGAAACACACCCCAAGATAAGACATCTTAGAAATAGAAAAATAGGGGGGGGAAATCTGGCACACAAATTTAGAAGTCTCCGCTTAAGTGTTTGTGTGAAGACTAACAGATGCATGTGTGGTAGAGGCCCGGTAGACAGGTGTCTGTGACCTATAGGCTCGCTGACACGGTACACATGCATATATACACACTGATTCATGAGTGCTCTTTTTAACGTGACGTTTCTCCTGTCAACAGAAAATCTCTATCCCTTCTTCGGACAGTCCCAGCGATCTGCGAACGTTCACGTTTTACTTGTCCAACGTGGGCCGGGACAACCCTCAGGGCAGCTTTGACTGCATCCAGCAGTACACTACCGGGTGAGGCCGCCGTTCCACCACTTAGTCATGCTCTTCTCTGTTCTCTCTCTCGCTCCACTGTTTATCTTTCACACACTCTCATTCACTTTCATTACTTGTTCTCACCTCTATCTTTGTTCCCACTGGCTGTCTTACTCTCACTCCCTTTGTCTCTCATTCCTGCTCTCTCTTAGATATGTGTACACAAACGCACACACACACACAGATTAATTTTAATGCAGAGATGTATGCGTACTGTAGGCCTGAGCCACTGCAGCAAATCATTACTCTAAGTTTGTTTGCAGACCATAGGCGAGTTGGCGCTCCTACGTTTCTGTTCAGTGTAAAGACAGGGGCACGGCTGCAGGTGATGTCCAGTTTTAGCACATCAATCAGAAATCTCCGTGCTGAATCCCTGGCTTGGGTCCAACGCCAGAATAGCAGCTGCCCAATTACCTCATTGGCTCGCTGCTTAGAGGGCCGTGCCGACACCAAATCTAATTTCAGCAGATGGTTGATGGGAAGTGGAAGTGAGAGATTAGTCTGGTCCCAGCAAAGCCACTGTATCCAACCCTCAGTAGTCCTGCCCTATGGGCCAGACAAACTGCCCTCTGCTAATGTCCATGTGGATGGTCAGGCCTGGTCACCAATATGTAGTTTTGTTTCCCATCTTGATCGTTTTCTTAGAGGTCAGTTTTATCGGCTGAGTTTTTTGCTTTGATGCTAAATCCTTATCAAGGGAGTAGCTAAAACATCCAATATGCATTATAACCAAAAGAGTAGATCTGCTCATAATTTTCACTTTTGAGGGGATAATCTAGACTGAACGGTCTAATCTGAAACCTCTACCCACAGATGCTCCATCTGCTAACTTATCTGATTCCACCCTCTGTCATCTTATGTCGTTGTTTAGCCTCTCTCAGTGCCTTCTGCTACTGTTTAATCTGCTTCTCTTTTGTCTCCTCTCAGAGATGGCAGTGTGGAGCTGGACTGCCTGGGCGGCATCCAGGACAAGATCACGGTGTGCGCCACGGACGACTCTTACCAGAAGGCCAGGCAGAGCATGGCCCAGGTCGAGGAGGAGACGCGCAGCAGAGGTGCCATTGTCATCAAGCCCGGCGGCCGATACGTGGGTAAGACGCGCTGGCAGCCGGCCCTGACCTCACTGCTCTCTGCCTGCACCGATCGACTCGCTCCTGC
The DNA here is from genome assembly GCF_018492685.1 of Alosa sapidissima. Taxonomy (NCBI): domain Eukaryota; kingdom Metazoa; phylum Chordata; class Actinopteri; order Clupeiformes; family Clupeidae; genus Alosa; species Alosa sapidissima. The sequence continues at coordinate 16,970,634 of NC_055968.1, read as the reverse complement.
AAGGAGTTGCCCGCTGCAGTGTCCAGAAATGACATGCCATGCAGCACTGTTCAGCATCCATGCCGCACTATTCCGCATCCTGTAAAGACAAGTCACTGAATAATTTAGTGCTCAGTAAGAACAGCGTCTGTTCTGGGTTCAATAGGGATTGCATCCTGCACCATTTAGCCTTTGGTACAGACTGTTTGTGCGTGCAGGACTTTTTCCAGTAAGGACATTACACAATTCTGCTGTCAGTAAGAGCTGTTGTACTGCGCTTCAGTTTGTGTGGATCAGCTCCTTGCACTTCCCGTTCAAGCAAGTAAAGATACACAGTTCTGTTCTGGTTTGGGTATAATTGGCATAGCTGGCATGAAGTCTTTGCTTGCGGACTGGCAAGCCCCACTGTGCTACTCGTGGTAAGACTGGCACAGGTTGGCTTATTGTTTACCCCTTTGGCGGAGGAGTGAGCACAAGCTGTACTTGCTCCCGTCCTAATCTGGTTCTCTCTTTCTCCCAGGTATTTGGAGGACTTCATGTGCTAGACAGAGAGACATTCTGTGAAGTCCTAAGTGGTGCTGCTGCATGCTGTGTCTATGTAGGCAGGTGTTGAGAGAGTGGAATGACTCTCTATGACTGTGTTGGCCGAGTGTTTTCTGGTTTATTCTAGTGTTTTATTTTTACCAGGTTTTGAAGCGGCGCCTTATAATAGTGTACCACCTTTGCCCCAGCTAAAGGCTTTCTTAAAGGACTGCAAGTACAGCTCCATTTGTTGTGCACTATTCTTATAAGGGGACGGAGTGAGAATTTCAACAGATTAAAAATGTTTTCTGATGTTTGCCAATATAACTACAGCTGCCATGAGAGTGATGCCACTCTTTTGTTTGACCCATTGTTTCCTCAGAGTATTTGTCCATCCGCTCTGAAGTTTGCCACCTTAAACTCAGCTTTGGTCTGGATCATATTTCAAAGTGAGCAGTGATACTGAATTTAAAGCAGCCCTAGTGTTGTTAATACTTTAGCATATTTATTAGGGTTCTTTGTTCCTGGAATGGCCTGTGGTTCTACAAAGAATGACATTTGAACAAGTCATTTCAGTAATCCTTACAACACTGAATACACTCACAAATAGAGGATATGAGGCATACTGGCCCACTGTGTCCGCCTCTGTGTATGTGACTGTAAGGTAGCCTCACTGCCAGGCAGGTTTCACTCCTCCCTGATGCGAGTTGGAGTTGATCATTGGAACGGCTGGCTGCGCCTGCGCTTGGATCTGAGAGCAGGAGGACTCTCTGTGCGAGGTGTTGGCATGCGGTGCCAACGTCTAGGTCAGCAGCGAGAGCAGAGCTCCCTGTGTGGCCCAGTCAGAGATCTGTGTGGTTGGTGCGCAGAGCTGCTCTGATAAAAAAAAAAAAAAAGAAAGAAAGAAAGAAACTCATCATGATGACCAGAGAGGGAGGGTGACCGCTGGAGGTGCTTAAGGACAGCCACGTGATTCTGTGGTCATATGACCACCAGGTCACATGATCTGCGCTCACATGATGACTGGCACTTTTGACACATAAGGTTACAGGACAGGAAATGTCCATCAGCCCATTCAGAAGAGGGGGAAAAGAGCAGAATTTGAAAAGCCAGCAACTGATTTATATTTAGTGTTAATGCTGTTTAAGCAGTTTTATGATTGTGCGTGTATGTGTGTGTTAATTGCTTAATGTTGTGTATATTTCTTGGTGTGTGCAGTTGCTTAATGATGTGCGTGTGTTTTGAAGCTAATCACAGATGGTGTTTGGCATCTCCTTCTTTATTGGTCTCTGATTACGGAGTTTGCCATCAGTGTACTGGCACACGTGCAAGTCCGCAGACAGGGGAATTACAGCTTACGCAATGATTAAGTGTGTGTTATCACTAGATGTGCATCAGTAATAACAGCCCTGTGTGTGTGTGTTTGTCTTCCCAGGGAAGCGCGTGCAGCGACGCGGGCCAGTCACTGGCCTGACGGACATTGCGCCGTCGCGGCGCACCTCGCGGCCCGTCATCATCTCGTCGAGCGCGCCGAGGAAGGGTGGGGGTGGCGGGGCGCAGCTGCGGCCCCTGCGAGAGCGGCTGACGCACCTGCTGGCGCTCAAGCCCTACCGCAAGCCCGAGCTCATCCTACGCCTGCAGAAGGACGGCCTCACGCAGCAGGACAAGGACTCCCTGGACAGCCTCCTGCAACAGGTCAGTACCACCCTGAGCAGTGGAAAGGATGAGGGAGAGATGAAGACTCAGAAATTGAACAGAGAGACCAAAGGATTCAGAATACAGACACACGCACGCCCACACACACACACAGACACACAGACAGAATGAGGGTGGCTGTGTGGGGGACTCACAGGGAGAAAGATCATAGAGGGCGGGGGGGGGGCAGGCAGGGTTGTACTGCAGGAGATTTTGGGGTGCTTAGAGAAAAGCCATTAGCTAACACAGTGAGCAAATTGAGAGGATTTTTCTGGATTTGGTGGAGGCACTTGGGTGTATGAAAATCCTTCGTCAAACACACAGGCTGTGGAGTCTAATTCTGGGAGTTGTTCATTTATGAGCCGTGTGTTTTCTCTGTGTCTAACGAGAATTGCCTCTCCAGATGCATGGAAAACCCTTAAATTGTTTGTTTTTTAACTCAAACAAAACTCGTCAGTGGTGTGTCTGGCGGTTATTTTTGGGCGTCGCATTCTCTGCTACTCTGGGTGTCGCCCCGCGCACGACGCAGAGAATTCCGCTGCACAGCAGATGCCACTCCTCTCACGCAGCCATTGTTGCCTTGAGCGCACCCTGGAGATCACTGAAGTGGCCACCGGTACCCACGCTGAGTCACTGTAGTGGTCAGAGTGCAACCAGGCCACAGCTACATGCAAGTCATGTGTGGGTGTAGTTAAGACGGGGCTAAAGACAGGATCTGACCTGGATCATGCAACCCACACAACAAGCTGCTATTATGGTGTAATGGCGTCAAAAGAGAGTAGGATTACTGATTGCCAGGGGACGGTAATTACTGGTCAGGTTTATTTGTGTCTGTGTGTGTTCATCTGAAGGATGGTTAACATTTGCCCCCTCCACCACCTCTACCACCCCTCCTCCATCTGCAGGTGGCTAACCTGAACGGGAAAGACAACACCTTCACGCTGAAGGACTGCCTGTTCAAGGAGATCCAGAAGGACTGGCCAGGCTACGCTGAGGTGGACCAGCAGATCCTGAAGCGGATCCTTGTACGGTGAGCAAAAGCCCCTGCCCCACCCACTTCTCCCCCAGCTTCAAGGAAATGTTTACCATACGGCAAATGAATGACTGTCAAGTGTCCCAGTGAGTGCGCTAGGGGCTTGCCGTTGTAAAAGGACGGGAACCCCAGTTTTTAAAATGAATTTTAATGAGGTTATTGAATGCATTATCCCAGTGCTGGTCAGCCTTGAAAGGCCCCAGATGAGTCCCTGAAACCAGCTGTGACTAGACGAGCCGAGGCCAGGCCAGGGTAAGGTCAACTCTGTCCCTCCGGGCCAGGCTCCATGGTGGCCCGACAGGGCAGGTGTTTCATTGCTGGCCTCTGAGGGAGGGTGGGGGCATATTTGTTTGCTCAGCTGGATCACATGAAGTTTCACCTTTTTTCCCCTTACTAATACTGAAAGCAGTAGGCTGGACATTTTTTTTGGTGTATGCTGTATTCGTCAAGCTTGGACCGAAGCGTTGGTGCTTGTATGAGTTGGATATGGTCTTGGATGGATTTGTGGTGATCTCTGTACTGCACTGCATAATGAGAGCTGTTTCAGGCTTGATATTGAGTTTAGATCAGCAGCTAGTCCTATGTTTCTGTCCAGGAGCTGGGGCTGTGCCCTGGCCTTAGCTGGACTCCTTTCATCCGTGTGGTCTGAGTCGCTGAAGCCTCTCTGTCTGCCTCGGTCTGTGTCGCTCTGTCTGCACTCCTCGCAGCCCCAGTGGAAAACTCCAGCTTCTCATGCTCTCCGAGCGCACGGCACGGCACAGCACTGCTCAGCTCAGCACGGCGCAGACAGGCAAGCGGCTAAATATAGCGCAGAGCAGTGGGATGCTGGGTAAACCCACACCAGCCCAGCAGTCTGGACACACCACTCATCAAAATATTTTCCCACAGTCTCGTTTTCTGAATGAGCGCCCTTTCAGAACTAACATTGCGCTAATCGGCCGTGGGGTCTGGTCCTGGTGAAAAATGTGCTCATGTCCTGTGCTCACTCTGCGTGTACACAGCATGTGTGTTTATGTGTTTAGCCTGTGCTGTGGGCCCTGGTCAGCTGGTAGATGTTTTGCTAAGACACTGAGTCCCAGTCATAGCAAGGAGCGGTCAGAGCCGGAGTGGCTAGTAGGGGCAGTCCTGGGAGGCTATGCTGTGCAAAGGGCTTTGCTGCAGGAGGTCTGCAGTGGGTTTGCGGGAGGAAGGCGCAGGGGACATTGGTAACGGCAGACTGTCCCTGAACATGCTGATCCATGTGAGAAGGTGGCAGCTGGCCAGCACCTTGGCCCCCCCCCCCCCAGAGCTGCGCTGTGGGGTTGGACCTACAGCGCACACACACACACACACTAACTCACTCACTCTTTCCCTCTCACTCTTTTTCACTCACTCTCATTCTCATGCACACACACTGACGAGTCTTGTGAGAAACATTAATATCCATTTCGCACTCACACATTGCTCACACACTCTTCACAGTTAGTGACTGATTCAAACATGCACCCCCACTTTTCCTTTCCCCCTCAACTCGTAGGCAAATGCGGCGCACACACACACTCAAACACACAAACAAACAAACTACCCTCCCACCCCCACCCCTCTCAGCTCTCAGATACACCGCATAACATGCACTCCAGTCATTAATGGGCTGAAGCTGTCTGTTGCTGCCCTCTACTGGCAAACCACTGCCACTAGAACTATAATGGGTCCCACCATTTGTGCTGTGAGCAGCTACAGCTGAATGAGTCATTCACAAGAATGCTTCTTTGCACACTTCTTGTAGACAGAGCTGTTGCAGTGGAACATCTTTCAGTTTTATGCTGCACCTCATCGATTTTTCCCAGCCTGTTTTTATTGTTCACCCAACCAGCCGTCTCTCCCCGGCTCTCATGCTGGGCGTGGGCCAGCAGTCCAGAAGGCAGGCCTCCCCTCCAGCTCTCGATCCAACTCATGCATCAGGCAGCCTGTGGCTGGTGTGTCATTCCCCACCGCCTCTGTGTGTGTGTGTGTGTGCGCCCTCTCCACAGCTACACTGTGGGAGGTGTGCGTGTGTGGGGGAGAGAGCTGAAGCACTGAGTTTGTGTGTTTTGGGAGATGAATGATATAGAAGCGTGTAAGTCGGTATGGAAATGTCCGTTGTGTGACTGTGTATGATGGGTGTGTGTGTGTGTGTGTGTGTGTGTGTGTGTGTGCGCGTGTGAGAAAGCGAGAGGGAGAGCTAGGCTGGGGCAGTGTAGTTGGGTGGGTGTATGAGTGGAGAGCAGTCTGCCATGTCCTTAGCTCCTGCCCACAGTGCCACTGATTCACTCAGGCCTGCCAGGCAGCGGAGAGTGCCCATTCTGTTCTATTCCCACATACTGCAGATGATAATGCAACAGCAAACGTACTCAAACTGTAACATGCTTTAGCATAGATTTCTTGTGTGTGTGATGTCATGTGGCAGTTAAGGCTTGTCACGGCATACAGTATGAGTGTGTTTGAGTTTGTATGTCTGTGCTGTGTGTATGTGAAAGTGAAAGTTTCAACCTTACTGACATTTAGCAGATGCTTTTATCCATGGACTCGCAGCGGTCGGAGTCAAACCGGTGTCGACCTATTGTCAGTCAGTGACGTTACTGCTGCTCCGTGTGTGTTTGAGTGCATGTCTGTGCTTCATGCTCAATGGAGTGTGCTTGTTCTGGTGTACCCACAGGAAACTGTGCAAGGCTCCTAGCAAGACCCCAGCCCCAGCCGAGGTGCCTGCAAGTCCCCCCAAGGAGCCAGCCAGCAGCTCGCCTTCTCAGGTTAACGCACGCACACATATATAAATATATATACAAATGTATGTGTGAGCTTATTGTTTAAGTTTTATCATAATTGTAGCCAAATGTGTTACCTTTTAATAATGAGGCCTATATTTGTGCAACAGAAACGGCCAGCTACAGAGTTCATTGACCCTCTGGCCAACAAGAAGCCTCGGATATCTCATCTGGTCAGCAAGCCTGCTGCACCAATCAACGGCAAGCTGAGCTCCTCCAATGGCAAGGAGGCATCCTCGTCTGGGACGTCACTCCTGACCCCCCTGTCTGCCTCGTCGTCGTCGGTCGAGAGCGGCGCCTCAAGCTCGGCCCTGCTGCCGGCGCCGCTGCTGGACCTGCCGGGGCTGGACCTGCCGCGTCCCTTCGACCCTCTCTCGGACGTCAGTAACGACTCCAACCACAACGGCCGCGACAGCGATAGCCGGGACACTATGGCGGTGGCCGAGAGGCTGTCCCAGCCGGCCCCGCACCCCGCCTCCTCTGGACCAGCCTCCAGCCTGCACCCCACCCCCGTGCCCCAGACCCTCTCGCCATGCCCAGACCCCGCGCGCGCCCACCCTAAGCCACCCTCGCCCACCCCACACGGCAAGACCAAGAAGAAGTCCAAGAAGCACAAGGACAAAGAGAAGTCGAAAGATAGGGAACGGGAGAAGGAGAAGGACAGGGAGAGCCGCAGGGAGAGGAGAGGAGGGGAGGAACGCGTGGCTGACCAGAGGAAAGCCTGCGAGATCTCCTCCAGTCCGGACGGCATGAAGGCCAACAGCGGTCCACACAAGAGCACAGGTGTGCACTGCTGCAGAAATGTTATTCTATTCTACTGCAAACTGCATGCAAAAGCCACATGCACCTGTATTTTTGCAAAGGTTCATGCGTCTGTAATGTACAGTTAGTTATTAACTAATTGTCTTGTTTCTTCGCTTGTCATCCACAACACACAAGTTGTTTTGTTAATTAATACTTTTTTTAATTGCTTTTTTAATTGTCTTCAGATCTCAATGGAACGTGTGACAGCTCCAGTGCCCCTACGCCACCAGAGGTGGCCGACTATTTATTGTAAGAGTCTTTCATTCAGTATACAGAATATAATGGTGTTAAAATTAACTAACCGTTGTCGACAGTCTTGTAGTACTGCACAAGTCCAGCAGTTTTAACCCAGGACTCCTAATGAGTCCCTCATCTTATTTACCCATGTCTTTGTTTGCAGGAAGTACACTGTGATTGCCTCCCCGGAGCAGCGGCAGAGCTACAAGAATGACTTTAACTCGGAGTACAGCGAGTACCGGGGGTTGCACGCGCGCATCGAGGGCATCACGCGCCAGTTCACCATACTGGACGCAGAGCTCAAGCAGCTGCCACAGGGCACAGACAAATACAAGGTACACACACTCTAAACTATCCTCAATAACACAAACCTTCTTTAGTCAGAGCTAGAAAACTGATACTGCAAGATGTGAGTAATATTTGAGCCATGTCTGCCTTAACAAGGTTTGCTCGATTGACATCATATAGGCCTTAAATATAGAAAAGCAGGCAACTACCAGTGAAATATACCAATCATTAGCGTTGTTACCAGCAGCTTTTTGAACAGTAGCTGAACAGCAGTATATCTCTGAAAGACAATCAAACATCAGATATATGGCTTAACCAGCACATGGTTAGAAAGGCAATTATGCCTGTCTGCACACAGCGACTCAGTCACTGCGTTCTGTTCCCACCATCTGGTCCAATTGTCCCTGCCAAACATATTTACATGCTCTGTTTTTGTGTCCACAGCTAATCCACAATCAGATACTTGAAGAGTATCGCAAAATTAAAAAGGTAAATGTATATTGTATTTTGCATATAGTTTTCATTAACTGTTATTTTTGTATATTATCACTTACTTTCTCCACAACATCCCTCATCACTCTTTCTGTTTCTCCCAGACTAACCCGCACTACAGTCAGGAGAAGAACCGCTGTGAGTACCTGCACAATAAGCTGGCTCACATCAAGAGACTGATAGCAGAGTACGACCAGCAGCAGCTACAGAGCTGGCACTAGTGTCTCTGCGCGCCGCGTGCCCCCTCTGGTAACCAGGCGGGGGGTACAGGCGGCCACAAGGACTGGCTGGCTGGTGTCTATGGCCCGGCCCGCGCCACAAACAAACACGCTCTAATGTGCCACGCCACGGAGGGATGGGCCCACCACCCCGACAGTTTCCTCCCATTTCTCCCCTGACCCTCACCTGATCTCCCCAGACAGGGTCCCTCTGTGCCCCACTCCCAACCCCTCTCTCTCTCTGTCTCTCTCTCTCTCCCCCTCTCTCCCTCCCTCTCTCCATGTCATTTCATTCTCCTCAGTTGATCCGACTCTTGGGAGAAAGCCTCGAGTCCCTCCTCAGCCCATTCCCCATCCCTCCTAGCACACACACAGGCGTCTCTAGAGAGTGCCTGTGGAAAATCCACCTCTCTCCGAGGACCCCCTGCATCAGCCCTCACTCCCCCTCCCCCCTTTCCCCCTCGCTGCTGACACTGAGCTCGGGCTGGGCAGAATTTGCTTCCCGAAGTGCTAATAGTTTATATATAAAAAAAAAAGTACAAGACAAAATTTTAAATGGATTATTATTTTCCCTTTGTTTGGAAATGGAAAGCTCCTATGATATTTTATTTTATTTTTTTTTATTTATTCTGTAATTTTTTTTTTTTCCTTCCGGACTTCCAAGGGGATCTTGAGTTGATTTATGTACACTCCGCAGTATGGGCACCAGAGTCTCGCCTCTGGGGAACCCCCTTTCCTTTTGCTTTCAATCCTCTCCCTCTTGACTATCAGTATTTTATGCAAAAGCTGCCTTGGCTATCAAATTGTCCCAGCTGTTGCCATTCATGACATTAAGTCCAACCCTCTACTTTACTACATGAGCAGTATACATTCAGCCAGTCAAAACAAAGGACTAGGTCAGATTCTTACTGTTGCACACATGCATGGAGCAGGCCGGTAAGGCTTTATTGGCTGCTGCTGAAGGCCATAGCAGTGTTTCCGTTCTATCAATTACCTTGTGAAACGAAGCAAACGATGTCTTCTGACTGAAAGCATCAATGGTGCTACCAAGTCATCTTTTCCAGTGTCAACAGCCACTACTAACCCCGACCTGTGCTCAGATCAGATGCACATTTCACCCTCCACACATTTCATTCAAAGCCAACCTACCACTAGTTTGAGTTCTGTTGTTTGACAGGCATTACATTTGGATGAAGGCTTTAAAACATTAAAAAAAAGAATCTCAAACTCTACAAAAAAAGTATTTCCCGTCTGTGAGCGCCAAGTGTTTTAACATTTCTCTCTGGTCAGCTGCCATCCATTCCAGGCCTTCTGTTTGGCAAAGGCTTTCTTTAATGAAACAAGTCCCCACACAGTGGGGCTGTGACTTCACTAACGTACGTTTACACACCTACTGACTGGCTGAATGTCATCCACACAGATTACACACGCGCACACACACCTTCACACTCAACCAACTTCCTTGCCCCCCCAAAACCTGGAAGAGACTGTTATTTTAAAAAGAAGAAAAGAAAAGAGCTTCAAGCTTCTTCCATGAAGAGTGGATTGTATGTTTTCTTGATCTGGCGAGGATACAGAGCCTGGAGTCTTTGATCTCCCATCAGCCAGGGAGGACCTCCACTCCGCCTCCCCTTCTCAGACTCTCACTGCCCTGGGCTAGTCCGGCAGAAGGACCCATTGTATTTCTGATATTGATCTCTTTATGTTGATATTAAAACTCAGCACTTTCTTGCGTTCCGCCTCTTGCTGTTACTCTGACCTGGGTTGTTCTGAGGGAGAGTGTTTTTTGCCTTGTCCCAGCGGAAATGCATGCTTTCTTAGTGAATGTGTTTTAAGTACAGTCAGACCAGTATTTGCATCTCAATTTTTAAACTGCTGTTCAAAGGCATTCAAATCCAAACAAAGGCCTACATGCACACCAACCCCTATTTTCATCACCAACCTTCAGGAGGGAATTCTCATGTATTACAAAAAACTTTTATGCCAGTCCTTAACCTTTAATGAACACACTGGGTTGAAATGTTCACAGCTGAACATCGTGGTGCTTGTACCTGCTGCTATTGAGGCAGTCAGACTGAACTGTAAATTTACACATTTAACACACGGCTGATGTGTGTGGAAGAGACGTGTTTACAGCCGTATCTGACCTGTGTGATTGAAACGCTATGAGTGTTTCTCTTATCAAAGAGAACCACCACTGGCATTCTTCCCCTACAATAGCAGAGGCCACATCTGTGATTTCAAATGATCTCTGTTTATGGGGATGATAGTTACTGGGGTTTTGTTTGGATTTGGAGATACCCGTGTTTTGTTTTTGTTTTTGACTATGAGTTGCAAGTACACAACACCACATGGGTTGAATGTGCCAGATGAGCTGCAGTTGCAGATAGTACAGGAGGACGTGCTGTGGCCAATTCAGCATTATAGAGGGTCCCACTACTCGAGATGGAAGTACCAAAGCACGCTTTCTGAAACAATAAGGGACTGGGACTGAAATTTCTCTTGACATTTGAATAAAAACCCTGGAAAATCAAGTTTTTTTGTTTCTTTGTAACGTGGTCTTTCATCTTTCTATATGACTACATGGAGGAATAGCTCGATTTTGTGTATGGTTGACACTTCAGACAGGCCTTTGTAATAACCTTGAACTAAAATGGCCAGAAGGGGGCAGCCGATACCAGCGTTCAAACAGCCCCAAGAGGCAGGCTATTGTAAATAGTGAATTTGTTTATCAAGTCCTGTCTATAATGTGCAAGACTTCCGGAAGCCCACCCCACAACTGTAGCAGAGAAGGATATACTGCAGTGGTATTTAGCGGATGCGACAATAGAGAGGCAAATCTGTCCCGAATTTGAAATATTATTTAAGGCTTTGAATTGCGACTTAACATTACGAACAGCGATCTGCTGCATCCAGTTTTCATGTGACTGATCGGAGGGTATTGCTTCGGAACGAAGGACCAGGTTGATCACACGGTAGTGTCCATGCGTAGTTGATAGATGAGTGAATTGGGAAGGTGATGCTAAAAATGGTTTACGGATGAGTAACGCAGATTATAGCGATCAGGTCAGAGTTATGGCAGATCTCGAAAAGAGCCATGCTGGGCTATAGTTGGCAAGTCACAGCTTTTGGCTGTGGCTTTGCAGAGCAAGCTGGCCTCAATCCGGGCCGCGCACTGAGTGTCAGTGAGTTCAGTCTGGCACAGTGCCCACTCCAGCTAGTTCACTGTGCGCACAAACACATTACCCCTCCTCTGACCATCTCATGCATTACGTGAGTGCGAACCCACTAAAGCGACCAGTCACTTTCGACACAGGGACGTGGGCTACTGCAGTGTTCAATTCGTCATGTTGCTTGTATTCTCGGGGGGCATAGCGACTTGTAGCCTACATAGGCCTAGTGGATTAGTGTGATCCTAACCTAATGTCCTTGTGAAAGCACCTCCTGTTTGAGATGCAAATTTAGTCACTCAGCCAGTCACACTTCTTCCTTTGTTACCTATTAATAATAATTAATCACCCGATGCATAAAGAACATCACAGCTCGACTGGCAGATAAAGAGTGCCTGAATTAACAGGCAATGTTTGTGATGCTTTTGAAAATGGCAGAGCTATAGCCAAGGTCAGGGGGTCCATTCCGATTGGAATCACATTTATTGAGGCAGATCTGGCATTCACTGAACTGTAGGCTGCATTCAATGGCTGAAAGTATAACTGTTTAGACCTCCGCCAATGTGTACTCACTGAGTGATTTGGCTCAGACATCATCACTGTTGTGTTTATCCTCCTATGTAGTACAAAACAGTCAAATACAACATCTCTACTCCATCACATCTTTTATTAGTTATTGAGCATTGCCTGTCACTATGTTCCATGTACTGTAGGCTGGGTGGATGGAGTAAATAAGCCTATGTCCTCCGAGAAACCTGAGAAGCTGCATCTGTGAAAAATATCACTTTCTGGAATTTTAGGTGGATTTTATTATGCTACATTGGCACATCTACACCTTGCAATGTAGACCACAAAACACAAACTAAGCTATTGGTGGAATACAGTAGAATATATGAGGAGTGCAACGACATTAAAAACAAACTTTCAATTGTCAAAGTCAAACTTCATGTCATCTGCAGCAAGCCTCATGGGCTGTAGGCCTAATAGAAACATGGAAGCATCCATTTCTTTTCATAATCCAGGAAGCATGCTGGAACCTATAAGCCTCAGGTGGTTCTAGTCCCATTGGCAACCAGGCGCTAAACTCCACTCCGTCACAGCAAAGCGTGGTTACCCTGCCTACTTGATATATGCCTCCGAATCAGGGATGGATTACTGCACGGGCCTACCGGGCCCAGGGGTCAGGGGGCCCTGAAGCCCAAGCTTTTGCATGGAATCATTGCCTCAATATCAACAAATCAGGATGTAGGCTATGAATCTGATTGAATGTAGTATTGGCCATCCCCAAAATGCACCAGAATACAGGAAATCACATCAAACAAATAAAAAAAATTCTGGGGGAGGACCCCCAAACCCCCCCTCCCACATATGCGACAATTAGTGGGGGCCCTTAATACATCTGAGGCCAGGGGCCCGAAAGTTCATAATCCGTCCATGCTCCGAATTGTCTTTGACAGGGGGCTGGCATTCATCTAAAGATTCAAATAAACATTTTAGAAAATGTTATGTATATAATACAAATAAATGATAGTCTTTGCTAGCTAATTGTAGTAAGATATAGCTCAATTGTGCATTTCAATATTTTTCCATAGTTACTATGATGACAGACAAGGAGTAGGCCTATGACTTATCTTTGATGGTTCGAAAGGAAGTAAATGTGTAAATGAGCCAGCAGAAAAACATGGCAAACTAAAATGCAACTCTTGGTCTCATATGACTAAAGAATGTGCTTCCATAGACTTCTTTTCATGTTCTTATTAAGTTTATTCTTATCGTTTGGTACCAAAGAGCTGTTCGGCTCAGATAAGAGGGGTCCAGCGTTTTTGGTGTAGGCTAAGGCTACCACAGTGTATGCAGTCCTGACAGTGAAACATGGGCATGGGCTGTGATGATATGTCTGTATGAGTGCAAAAGGTGTTGGTGAGATGACATTTATTAAATCAGTGTTTCTCAAACTTTTTTTCTGGGGACCTACTTTTTAAAAATGACAGACTATCGCGACCCAACTTTTTCTTTCATTCCCCACTTTGATCAAGGGGGCATTCTCGAGCCCCACCTGTCCCTCATCGCTCTAAGAAAGTGGTAGGTCAAGCTTAAAATTGTCAAATTTATTGAAATAATGACAAGTTCTAAATATATCCTCTTCAACAGAGTTAAAATCAGCTGGTGCTGCAGATATAATAATAAATAAATATATAACACACATATTTCTGTTTTCCAGCAACATATTAGGAAGCATAGGCCATTTTACAGCATTGTAGGCCTACAATATATTCAATGAAATACCAACATGCTGCATTAAATGGATCCATAATCCAGTCATACTGAGCACTGCTGGTTGGGAAATATTTTTGAAATAAACTTTGCAGGGATGTGATGTAGGCCTACTGTTTAATACATGGGATCACAAGAGTGGCTCCCAATCAGACGTTTCAGCGATTTCGCTCAGAAATCTCAAAGTCTTAATACTGTCGCGATCGAGGCGCCTGTCCCATACTCAAGTGTTTTTGGTGAATGCAGTAATCTTATTTGCTAGGTGAGGTACAGTAGGTGCTTGTCTTTGCCTTGTAACTGGACATTTAACTCAAATGTATCGCTAAGATATATCAAATATATCGCTAAGATAGGCCAGCTTCGTCAAGAAATTTTCATTAGTGAACGTGCTTGCAGATTCAAACATGCGCTCTTCCTCCAAGAAGAGGCGACTCGGAGCTCAAACACGCGCGACAGCACTTTACCTCGGGAAAGCCACCTTGCCTCGTTGTGAAACAGTACAGCCTTTTGGTCAGCTACCATCTCTTCGCAAAGTGCGGAGAATAGACGCGCTTTTAAGGGCCGGGTTTTGATGAAATTCATCACTCTCACAACAATGTTCAAAATCTCATGTAGGTCGGGACTAACTAAGCTGCCTTGACACTCCCCTGTTAATAACACAGTGCATCCATTGCGCATCGGGTGCTATACCTGGGCCCAGGCTACGCTGAGTTAAGTTATACTTTATTAATCCTGTAGGAAGTTCTCTGCATTTTACCCATCCAGGGGCTAGTGTACATCCACACTAGGATCACACATACACACCCAGAACAGTGGGCAGTCCGGGGAGCAGTTGGGGGTTAGGTGCCTTGCTCAAGGGCATCATATTCGTGGATGTCAATGTGGGAGAGCACTTTTCAATCACTTCCCCAACCCACATTTTTCCTACCAGTCAGGGATTGAACCAGTCACCCTTCGGTCACAAGTCCAATTCCATAATCAGTAGGCCATGGATGCCCCAAGGGTCCCAATGGCACCATGCCTTCTATAAACGCCAGTGAATGTCTGTGGATAATCCAAAATACTGTCTGACAAGATGATTCCCAGTCCCCAAAAGTTTAGCTGAAGAGGAACATTGTAGCATGATAATGATTCAAAGCATACTGCTAAAGTCACATGATTTCCCAAAGTGAAAGTGAAACTATGATCTACCCTTTTTTTTTACAATGACCTACATACAGGAGCCTGGTGGAGGACTTTGTGCAGTGGTGCAAACTCAATCACCTTCAACTAAACACTTCAAAGACCAAGGAGATGGTGGTGGATTTCCGCAGGTCTAAGCCCGCTCTGCTACCAGTCTCCATTGTTGGGGTCAATGTGGAGGTGGTAAGCACCTACAAGTATCTGGGTCTCCACCTGGACAATAAACTGGGCTGGTCAGCCAACACTGATGCACTCTATAAGAAAGGACAGAGCAGGCTGTACTTCCTGAGGAGGCTGCGGTCCTTCAATGTGTGCAGCAAGCTCCTCAGGATGTTCTACCAGTCTGTTGTTGCCAGCGTCCTCTTCTATGCAGTAGTATGTTGGGGAGGAAGCACAAGGAAGAAGGATGCAGGGCGAATTGACAGGCTGGTAAGGAAAGCTGGCTCTGTAGTAGGAGCTGAACTGGAGTGCATCACTTCACTATCTGACAAAAGGACCCTGAACAAACTGATCAACATCTTGGACAATGAGTGTCACCCACTCCACAGCACTATTGTTAAGCAGAAGAGCCTGATCAGCTGGAGACTTCGCTCACTGCCTTGCACAACAGACAGACT
This sequence comes from Alosa sapidissima, assembly GCF_018492685.1. Lineage (NCBI taxonomy): Eukaryota > Metazoa > Chordata > Actinopteri > Clupeiformes > Clupeidae > Alosa > Alosa sapidissima. Next base: position 16,955,343 of record NC_055968.1, on the reverse strand, counting down.
GAGAAAGTCATTTGTCCCCAGGGCCATTGAACTGTTCAATGCTTCACTTAAGGGAAGAGGAGAGATAGACTTCTCTGCATAGTCTGTCTGCCTCTTCACCCCCTCCATGTTTGGATACTGTCTGTCCACTAGCCACTTTTACCACTGTCTTTCTGCCTCATTGTTTGCGTGCTATATTAGCACATTAGCACATATGCATAACCCCTCCCTCCATGCCACAGCCGAACTGTGGCCATTTGCACTATCACCATGACACTCATTCACACAGAGCACCTTACCTTACCTTACTATGCACAGAGAATCACAGGCTCAGTCCCTGCCTCAGCCATTACAAGCGCCGCTGATTGATTAATCACCACTATGTGGATACTATTTTTAGAATTGATTTAGATTTAGTGTTAGTTAGTATAATTTGTATTTTAGTATATTTAGCATATTCTTTATCTTCTACTGTCCTTATTGCTTAGTTGTGTTTTTATAAGGTTTGCAATAAGGTTTCCTGGTTTTGGGACCAACAAGGTAAATTAAGGACAAATGATTTATCTTGTGGGTAAAGGTGTTGGGAACCACTGGTTACTGATAAATAGAGTGTTGGGCTATATACATATCACTATGAGTTATTATACTGATGGGAATGAGAATGAAAGCAGGGTTAGGGGAGAAGGGGAACATTAGGTCGCGGAGAAGAACAGGGAAGGGAAATTGCAGAAAAATGGGAACATAAAAGAGGGAGGAAATGATTTTATTTCGGTAAATATACAAGTGCTGGTCATATAATTAGAATATCATCAAAAATTGATTTATGTCAGTATGTCAGTATGTTTATGTCACCATTCAAAAAGTGAAACTTCTATATTATATTCATTCATTACACACAGACTGATATATTTCAAATGTTTATTCTTTTAATTTTGATGATTATAACTGACAACTAATAAAAATCCCAAATTCAGTATCTCAGAAAATTAGAACATTAGGCTACTTAAGACCAATACAAAAAAAGTTTTTTAGAAATGTTGGGCAACTGAAAAGTATGAACATGAGAAGTATGAGCATGTACAGCACTCAATACTTAGCTGGGGCTCCTTTTGCCTGAATTACTGCAGCAATGTGGCGTGGCATGGAGTCGATCAGTCTGTGGCACTGCTCGGGTGTTATGTGAGCCCAGTTTGCTCTGGTAGTGGCCTTTAGCTCTTCTGCATTGTTGGGTCTGGCGTATTGCATCTTCCTCTTCACAATATACCCATGGATGTTTTATGGAGTAAAGGTCAGGTGAGTTTGCTGGCCAATTAAGAACAAGGATACCATGGTCCACCAGGTACTGGTAGCTTTGGCACTGTGTGCAGGTGCCAAGTCCTGTTGGAAAATGAAATCTGCATCTCCATAAAGTTGGTCAGGAAGCAGGAAGTGCTCTAAAACTTCCTGGTAGATGGCTGCATTGACCTTGGACCTCTGAAAACACAGTGGACCAACACCAGCAGATGACATGGCACCCCAAACTATCACTGACTGTTAACACTTTACACTGGACTTCAAGCAACATGGATTCTGTGCCTCTCCTCTCTTCCTCCAGACTCTGGGACCTTGATTTCCAAAGGAAACTTTGACTTTCATCAGAAAACATAACTTTGGACCACTCAGCAGCAGTCCAGTCCTTTTTGTCTTAGCCCAGACGAGATGCTTCTGACACCGTCTCTTGTGGCTTGACACAAGGAATGCGACAGCTGAAACCCATGTCTTGCATACGTCTGTGCGTGGTGGTTCTTGAAGCACTGATTCCAGCTACAGTCCACTCTTTATGAATCTCCCCCACATTTTTGAATGGGTTTTTGCTTGTACACTTTTTTCTACCACATCTTTTCCTTCCCTTCGCCTCTCTATTAATGTGCTTGGACACAGAGCTCTGTGAACAGTCAGCCTCTTTAGCAATGACCTTTTGTGTCTTGCCCTCCTTGTGCAAGGTGTCGGTCGTCTTTTTGGACAAAAGTCAACAGTCTTCCCCATGATTGTGTAGAGAACTAGACTTAGCTGATTAGAGTGTGGCACCAGGTGTCTTCAATATTTAACCTTTTCACAATATTCAAATTTTCTGAGATACTGAATTTGGGGTTTTCATTAGTTGTCAGTTATAATCAAAATTAAAAGAAATAAACACTTGAAATATATCAGTCTGTGTGGAATGAATATATACATTATACAAGTTTCACTTTTTGAATAGAATTACTGAAATAAATCAACTTTTGATTTCACTTGTCATTGTGTTGAGAGATTGTGTTCTCCGTTTTAATTGCGTGATTCACACTGCCTCAATTAAATTACATTTTATTTATTTGTTTTGCATCAGTACTGAACATTGTCTCACAGCTCAAGATCTAAGACCTGACCTAAACCCTCTTGTGCAAACAGGCAAGCGATGACAGAAAGGAAAATGACCCAAATAAAAGAGTCCATGGAGAGATATGAAGGTCAAAAGACGGGAAAGCAGGGAACCATACAAAGAACCACGCAAAGTTCAAGGTGTCCTCCTGTGACAGAGATGGCCTATTTCAGAAACGTTATACTTACAGACGTCCAGCCTTTCTCTTGTACAAATCCTATTCCCTGCTGCAATATTACTGGGGTAATTTTAGATCTTCATGCAATGGTGCTCTATCCTTGTGTGATTTACTGCAGGTAATATAGATGTAATGTAAGTTTAATAGGTAGATTAATTCCTGTAGGCGATCCTTTCTTTTATTGGACTAAAGAAATGTCTATGGTTTTTCATTTCAGTTACTTGTTCATTCATATCACTTATTGATGATCCATTACATAATCCTGTTGAGGAGATGCTAGATGTTGGACACAGTCAGACCTTGAAAATAAATATCACAAAAACATATAGTGACATACACATGTGAAACCTGTGTGTAAGTGTGTCATGCATTGCATAGCTTTAGTTGGGTGAAGACTTCGATCCTGAGAAAATACGTCTGTCTTCAGTACTCCTGAAGCTTGTCCTAGTACTCCTGTGTTTGTCTCATTTACAAACGGCCAAGTGCAGACACCAGAATTCTTTGAGAGCACTCACAGTAATTGACAGCTAGAGGAACATGAGCAGAAATATTCTGAACCTAAAATTATATACTAATATTTTAGAAAATAAATGTTGAAAGTTTGTTATGAAAGTTATGTTTTAGCTTTGTTTAGCCCTTTTTGCACCTCAGCCATGCCTACTTTGAGAATCTGATCAATGGTCTGATGGTCTGATCAAAGCATAAAATAGGTTTACTAAGCAAATCCCTCAATGTGACTGCAGGATGGACAACCTGAAGTATCATCATTGTCGGAGGTCATTTGCATACCGGTAACTTGTAGGCTACCTGAACTCTTCAATCGTTTTTCTTAAACGGCAAACCATTCAACTCACCCTGGGAGTTCACATCCTTCCGCATATGGTCAGTGTGTATTCCACCACAGGCAAACATGCAAGGACATCGAAGAAGTTGAAAAAGTGAACCTGTGGAGGATCTCCATGTAGGTATTGCCGTTTTCTGGATGGTCTGGATGTCTAATTGTCTGGGTGAGTACAGAGGCCATGACATCCTACTGTAAATCCCCTTTGCTGTGGAATAACACAGACAAGGGTGAGTTCCAACAATGACTAATCCAAGTTCACAGCTAAATTAACACAGCAGCTTTTGGAAAAAGGAGGTATTCAGGATCAAGGAGAAAGACAGGTTTAAAAAGGCAAAATACAGATTCAGCAATAAGGTGAGAGGCTAAACGACTGAAACATCAATAACTATTCCTGACTCTGCCTCTGGAAACAATCTGATAGATCCCAAACCACAAACCTAAGGCACCACACTCACCACTCCATCGACGACTTGCATATGGCCAATGACCTGAATACTTTTTGTTTATACTGAAGTTAATCCCTTCATATTAATCTTGCTGACACCATCACCTAAAACCTCAGCAATCAGCATCAACTCCATCTTCCAGCTCAGCTTCCTGCCTCAGCATGCCAGGATCATTCAGCTGGTCACATCAGAGACCTCCCTCCTTTCTACCCAACAACAACTTACTGTCACCCTATTATCTCAGAGAGGTTCACAGACTATTAGATTTTTGGGGCAGCCTTGGCCTACTGGTTAGGGCTTCGGGATTGTAACCGAAGGGTTGCCGGTTCGATCCCCGACCAGTAGGAACGGCTGAAGTGCCCTTGAGCAAGGCACCTAACCCCTCACTGCTCCCCGAGCGCCGTTGTAGCAGGCAGCCCACTGCGCCGGGATTAGTGTGTGCTTCACCTCACTGTATGTTCACTGTGTGCTGAGTGTGTTTCACTAATTCAAGGATTGGGATAAATGTAGAGACCAAATTTCCCTCACAGGATCAAAAGAGTATATATACTATATATACTTAGATAGTGCCCCTAGCCTAGAAATCTAGACGCACCCTAGCGGCAGCAAATTAAATTTGCTGCCAGGGCTAGTCTAGCAACTCTCCGTTGGCTTGTGAGCTCGAAAAATTAAACTTCTATCAGGCCAGTCAAATCGTGTATAGAGTCGTTAGGCGGGCTTAACATAATGATTGAGTTGCAACGGTTTGGCTTGAATTCCCTGCTACTTGAAAACAAAGAAGATGGATGTTGCTGTTGGCCAACAGTGTGACACGAGTTAAGCTTGTTTTAAGATGGCAAAAGTTTGAACTAGCCAACTAGCTCCGCTGGTGGGAAAACTCATGGGACTCAGCGCTGTCCTATTGCGTGCAGAGGGAATTTGAAAGACAACCGATTATCCCGCCCCTCGGACTGAGCACTGCGGACGGTGAGTGCCCAGACCCTACATTTAAATGTGGGTCTGGCTCGTCAGGCTATAGTGCCCCTGCAAAGCAGAATAACCAGGCTCTATCTGATGTTCATCAACAACTCCAACACCAATGGAGATATGGATACTTGTTTCACATTTTCCGCCATAAGTAGTTAAGTAGTCAGCATTGTCTTCCAAAAGCCTACATGGCGACTTAATGGCTGCAGACCACTGTGCCAGTGAAAGCATTTGAGCACATGGTGCTATTCCACCTCACCATTATTGATCCACTTCTGGACCCCATGCACCTAGCCCACCGATTCAACACAGATCTACACACATAGTGAACATGACCATCCACTTCATCCTCCAGTACCTGGACTCTGTAGGTGACAACTCGTCTGCAACTCCAGGATCCTGTTTGTGGACTTCAGCTTTGTGTTCAGCACTATCATTCTGACCCTATGGCAGGACTATCCCAGCTAAGACTATGACTCCACCTGCTCCATCACTTTGTGGTACCTGCTCCACTGCCAGGGACAAGATGAGTGCGTCATTTACTCTGCATAGAGGGTGATTGGTTGCAATCTGCCATTGTCCCAGGCCCTGCATGACTCCACGAACCTGAAGCAAACAGGGAATATCATGGCATAATACATATTTCACACATGACAGAAACTTTTTGAAAAACTTCTTTCTGGCAAGACACTGTGGCCCATGAGGATCAAAACCTCAAGCAGTTTCTTCCTGATGGCAATCAGTCTTTCCAGTCATTCCTTGTGTGAAAACTTGGCAGTCAACCTATTTCTGACGAGTTGTGATACTGAAACACAACTTCAAAATCACATTCGAATTAGGCTACTCCATTCTAGCAAGGGTACAACATCTTCTCTATTATTTTATAAGCATTGTTTTTTGTTGTTAGCCCAACTCTAAATCCAGAATTTTAGATGGTAGTGGGGTTAAGCCCTATGTCTGTTTTGTCTATGCTCCCCACACTTACACAAGTAGTCCCACATTTCAGTAGGCTATTTAAGTATTAGATGCCCATGGACCACATGAATTGTGAGTCCCAAGACCCTAAATGCTAAATGGAATGAAATGAAACAAAAATAATGGAACCTCTGTGTTTGAAGATGCTGCAGTCTTGTATGTGTCTTTTGTAGAGCACTTTGGTGATGTTGTGTACACCAGACATAATGTAACTGCATTTCTTACTTCCAGTTACTATATGCATGTGACAATAAACTTCCTTGTATCCTTGTATTGGTCTCTGATTATAGTGATTAGTGAGATGCTTGGGCGTTGGTGTTGTTGCTATCAACGTTTTCTGTCTGTCTGATGAGTGCTGTACTGTACAGGGCACACAAGACTGATACATATCTCAAGAGAAGTGTATCAGTCTTTTTAAATGAGGGGCATGGTCAACAGGATATTCATTGCATGCTGTAGTGAAGCCTAAGTAGGCCTATGTTGTGTACCGATATTTTAGGTTTCGAACTGAAATGGTAGTCCTATTCAACTTGTATCACTGTATAATACCTTGCTCAACATTGAGAATCTAAAAACGAAATTCACCTCTAAACTGCTATTGTTTCCAGTGAGTGAGTGCACATGTTTAGATCTAAAATAATATTAAGTGGTACCTCCCGCCATTGACCGTTACAGCCACCGGGAACTTTATTTCAAAACTTTCTAGTGGAAGAAAATGCCTCCCCCTCGCTGAGTGAAGGTATTAAAAATGAAACAACCCGGTCGCACATTCATGTTTACAGCTGATGTCCCTGGTGTTTGCGCTAAGCATAGAGAGTTCCTCCCCGTCGCTTTTGGTCTTTTGGTAGTGTCCAAACAGACAGTGTTTTTTCACGCCGGTCAAGATGGCGGCTGTGCCGAGGGAAAGCAGCCGCTCGGCGTGAACATTTTTTTATTGAATATTCAGTAATTCACCGTGGGAATCGGACTTCGTATATACGTATTCAATTGGATAACAATTTGGAATCAGTTTCAATCTGATTTTAAATATTTCATTTATAAATCATTCAGCATGTTAAAATTGTATTGCTAGTTGTCGGTCATCTAGCATAGCTAACGTTAGAAATCGCCGGAGAAAGTACTGTAGAATGGGAGAGAAGCTAGAACTGAAGCTAAAATCGCCGGTTGGAGCCGAAGCAGCGGGTTATCCTTGGCCATTACCAGTATATGTAAGTATTCAGTTTGTCGCTCTTTAAATTCCCCTAAATCACAAAGAAAGAGTCGACACTCAATCGGGATGATAACAGGGGTAACTGGTTGACAAGCTAGCTAACGACCTATCCGAGCTAGATTCTAGATTCTAGGTTACTGTTCCATTTCACATCGAGTGAGGGAGAGATGTAGTCATGGTCAACCTAGCTGTGTAGTCTGTTCAACGTTCACCATAACCTACAACACGAGTCGAGTGTATTATGTGCAGTAGATTTTAGTCGTGTGCACCATGATTCCGCTCAGTTTATGCATGGGGGAAACTATTGCTGTAGGGTAACTTATGAACATTAATGTTGAGTTAACATTGCACGTGTTTGAGTAACGTTATCTCCCTAGTAGACAACCAAATCGTTAGCTCGCTTGCGAGATTGATAACGTTAGTTATGGTGTCTTAAATTGTTCTGGTTACGTTAGCTTTCTATGATAGTGAGCTTGTTTACTTTTCCGATCGCTTCTATCTGATTGTGATTGTTAACTTACCCTAGCTCACTAATGTGATTCTAATGTGTAGAGGCTGGGGTTGGTCACTGTCACGGAGTATGCTCGATAAATTTGCGCTAGATTAAAGGAAATAGCAAATGTTGGTAATTACTTTGTGTCTAATGAAACAAAATACAGATAATATGTTCAAATGCTTAAACTGGTTTAAAGATTAATTCAATTTGAAAGAAAAGCTGGTAAAACAGGCTCTCACTGGTTCGCCATCAAGTTCAGACAGCTGACAACATACTTCAGTCGCTGGATTGTTGACGATCTAGTTTATCCATAAACATTGTCAAGTCACCCGGACTAAGCTGCGCTAGTTTTATCAGTGGACGTGCATTCAGTCACTATCCATTACAAAGCTTCAACGCAAAAACCGGTACTAACCCGTTATATTGGTTTTTTGTCGTCAGTATAGCTTGTAGGCAACTACACTTTGAACAAAAGATGCCCATGGTATGAATCCCAGGGATAACACTAGCTAGTTAGCTAGCAGGTCAAAGCTGGAGATGCCTTCTGTCACATCTCAACGTAGTAGTCTCCTTTGTGGAACGTTAAAATTATACGTGCTGTAGTCTTGTCAAATATTGTCAAAGCATCAATGGCATGTTTTGTGATTTGGTGACGGTCGCACGTTCAACGCAATAGCGTTAAACGTCTAATGAAACGTTAGCCTACTTGGCTGGCTTAGGTTTCTACTTGGCTGGCTATGTGCCTAGCGTTAACGTTACCCAACGTTAGCAGAAACAAATCTCTTGATACTTAAACTCCGTAAGCTAGCCAACTTGGCTAACGTGAAGTGGATCAAGCCAAAGCCACAAAATAACAACCAGGCAACTAGTCACAAAGCTAGCTTGCTATCTGCTATCTTGAAACAAACAGTTCTCTTCAAGAAATACAGTAACATCGTGTTGTAACATTTCGTAACATCTCCACTTTACAGCAACAACAGTCGTTTACATTTTGTGTTGTTGCCAACTTTGTGGTTTGAAAGGTTAGCTACTAGTTCTAGCTTTGAGGTGGATTGAGTGTATGTTGGTAGCGTTACTTTATCAATAGAGGAAACTGACAACACGGAACAAAGTATGATTGTAACCATATAGATAATGCTATTATTTTGTGGATTGCCTTCCATTAACTTTAAGTATGTGTTGTGCGGATTTTATTTTGCTAGTGTTAGCTGTCTGGCTACCTAACGCTACGAGTCAGCAGATGTTTTGTTTTGCTCTGGCAGGCAATGGTGATGGCACTCCATTGTCGAGCGGGGAAATTAGACCAAGGAAACATATGTCTGTCGTAATATTTATCATTTGCCATTGTAAATGAATAGATTTTTGATTAGTGCATTCTCGATCAAACGCATTAACTAACGATTTGGTTCGTTGTAACTAGTAGGGCTTTCCCAGGCAGCCCATTGTTTACATAGCAATCATAGCACTCATGTGTCCCGTTGTCGGGTCTGAAAGCTGCCGGAGGTATGCCATACGAAGAAGCGATATTTCAAACATACCAGGAAGATAAAGATTTGGTCCATTTATGAAACCATGGCAGTCAATGTCATGTAGATTGTTCGCATATAGTAGTTAGTGATTTGCTTTGGCTACAGTGGTTACCTTAAGCAACCCCACTGCAACCTAATTATGGCTGGCGGTGTTTGCAGAATAGTCGTACCAGCAAATGTCGCCTCTGTTAAACAAAGCAACACATTCGAGCATTAGGTGCAAAGAGTGAGGTATGAGGTTAGATGTAACGTTCTAGGCTACAGTGTGTTGTTCCTCATTGGTAACACATGTTTATCCGTTGTCTCAGACATAATGCATTTGTAAAGAGCTCTTGCCTGCAGCTAAGGAATGCTAAGTGAGAGGGAGACTGCCGAGTAAAACCACCCCAAACAGGAAAATGGGTGTACGTTGTGAAGGAGAAATTATAACCATGCTCAAGTCCTGTGGGATGACTGGTAATAGAGTTCTTGAATGAAGAATGGTCCTGTTGAAGTTACTGAGTGCAACCCTAATGCGTGAAACTGAAGGGGTTTCTGTGGGCAGGAGCACATTCCATGAATAGTTTTTTCCCCCTCAGTGGAAGTAGTTCTTCATCCCAAGATTCAATGTAAGGCATTTGGTAGAGCAGTGTGGTAGCCATACGTACTGAATGGGTTTTCTTATGGTTTTTGGTTGTTGCACCATTCTAAAACTATTCTGAACTGTTTTATTACATGCACTTATGTGCAGGTTCATTTCATGTATCAGTTGTATTTTGTTATTTTGAAAAGTCCTTAATTATAAAATGTGTGGGATATGTGTGTGTGGTCCACAAAATCCATTCTTGGAACACACTGAAGCTATAAGTGCAGTAAGTGGTACCCGATTCAAAGAAAAAAGTGGCACACTCGAGGAGTGGATGAAAGGCTGAGGCTTTTTTTTTTCTTCAATGGGAGCATGTGTGCCTCAGCTGTGGCCTCTGCAGTTACACACTCATAGCCTCCACAGGCAGTCATACGTTACTGGCAAAGAGTCAGACATGAGTTTCACACCGTACAAATTAAAAGGAAAACACAACCGCTTGAGGTTTAATAGAGAAAGTGGAGGTGCGTCTCTGCTGCCTGTGGTGTGGTTTGTATCTGCCGCCTTGTGCACTCAAGCACAAAAGCACGCAAGGGTGCTGTGAACGCGATTGTGCTCAAGCCAACAAGCCCAGCCCGGCATCATCTCAAGGCTTTGGCCACTGATAAGACCAATGCTCCAAAAACAGCCACTCCCATGGAAGTACACACAGCGGAGATTGCGGTTGTCTTGGTAGCTCTTTGTCAGATTACAAACACAGACAGACCACACTTGGGTCCATGGAACTGTGTCGGCTAAATTGCTCAATCGGTAAGCGGTTCACTCTGACAATTAACTTACACTATAATCAATAGAACTGGCTACACCATATGTGATAGTGGCACGTACGTTCGAAAAAGTTAGACCAATCTTGTAAAGCTGTTTTTACGCTACGCAAACTGAACGCTTCAGTTGCGCACCAGGTGTAGCATCCCTTTTAGAGTGGATTGCATGTATGGAGTCTATAAAATTGAGTTTCTTCATATTTTTCCTACACTACACACACACTTTAAGACCAGTCTGTGAGGTAGCCATGCAAACTGGTTGATTCCCAGCCCACATACTTTATCTTCAATCAATCAACAGACCTTAGTCATCTGCAAGTGCTTCCACATGATGGACTCCTTTCCCCCAATGCCTTCTTTTCGAACCCTTTGTGACCCTATCTGACCCTACTGTTTTCTTTTTTTAAACCTACCTTGCAGTTTGTGCCAGTACGGCAACTGCTTTGCTATCCTGCACAGAAATGAATAACATCATTACCTCTGCTACCCCCACCACCACCCACATCTGAAAATGTGATTTTTCCCCTTACTTAAGCAGATACGACACAAGTCTGTGGAGTGAATACATTGACATATGGAGACAGACTGTGGCCTGCAAACATACTGATAAGCACAAAGCGAAGACTCTTCAGTCTACCGAGCTCTGTCTCACATGGGAGGATGGTCATGCGAGCCAGGAATGCGTCAGGGCCGAGTGCTGTCGTCATCTGGCAAGGTGTGGTGAGGGGAGGACAGAAGTTTGGTGGAGAGTACGTGGTGGACAGGAATTTCTTGCCCTTTTTGTTTTTCGGATGAAAGAGCGCTGCTGACGTATTGGTTAGTCACATATTCTGTGGGCTGCATAGTAGCAAGGTGTAGTCCCCCACACACAGACATACGCCTTCGATTGTGACTCATGTGCCCATTGGTGAGGAGGTGTGTGTGTGTGTGTCAAATCCGGAACACGGCACTCACGACATCACTTATTTTAATAAGGGAGAGAGAGAGGTGCAGTTAAGGAGACCAAAAGAGAAAGCGGGTCTGATTTGGTTGTCATGGTTTCTTACTCACTTTCTATTTCTTTCTCTCGTTCGCCCTCCCCCTCCTTTGGGTGTTTCTTTTCTCAGCCAGAGTTTATTTTTAGCTGCCACACTAGTGTTGCTGTGCGGCGTGAGTGTGTGAGCCTGCATGCGTGTGTTTCTCTGTGTGTGTGTGTGTGTGGGGGGGGGTGGGTGAGTGAGTAGGAGCAGGAACACCTCCCACTCACACACTGACGACACAGTTTGCGTGTGTGTGTACTGCTCACATACTCTGCTCTCTGTGTCTACACTGGCCTCCATTTTGAGATGTGGGTGCCGTGATCTTAACCCTGCACTTTTCACGACCCACATGAGCTGCAGCTTCGGTGACATGAGCAGACTTGAGACCTGGGAGTCAGCACTGGCTCTACGTTAGCCGTTTGTAACAGAGCTGCTCTTAATATTTGTCTGCGTGTTTCCTGGCAAGGCTGTCTATGGGTGTGCAAATACAACGGTTTGATTTCAAATAGGATGTGTGTGTGTGTTTGCAACTGTGTGTTTGTGTGTGTGTATGGTGTTCGCATGGTGTTCGCGCGGCAATGTTGAGCGGGAACACTTTGACACTCCCCAGAGGAGGAGTCTTGCTGCGGCAGAGCGCCGCTGTTCAGCTGAGGACAGGCTCTGAGGCTGGAGCGGGCAGGAAGGGGCCGTAGGAGGCTGGCTGGAGCCAGCGGTGGTGGTGTGGGGCTCGTGCAGGAGCTGCGCACAGCCGGAGGGAGGAGGAGGAGGAGGGCTGGACTTGGCCGGAGCTGGAAGAAAGGGGTTGGATTTGGACTGAGGCACGCAGGAGGGGTCCTAGCCTGGCGCTCAACAGCAGCAGCAGCAGCAGCAGCAGCACCAGAAAGTAGGTCATTGGGTCAGGCAGAGCGGGAAGAGAATCCTGTGGAGCAGCTTGAGAGCGAACTCGATGCACTGCCTTCTTTCACCCGTTCCATATTCAGCTTTAGAGGTCCACCCTTCCCAGTGTACCCTCCCCTTCCTTTCCGTCCCCCTCCTCACCCCCCTCCTCCTCCTCCTCTTCTTCACTGCTTATCCTCATTTCCACCCCCCCCCCCCCCCCCCCCCACTCTCTCATTTTACGGTTTCCTTTACCACAAGCACAAACAGGCTCACTGACTCCAGTGTTTTCCCACAGGTCTGAAACTTGCTCATGTTGACATGTCAGTCCTGCTTCACAGATATTGCACTCCAGTGAGAGGGAAGGAGAGCAAAACAAAACAAAACAATGAACGTGTGTTGGAGGAAAGTAAAGCCAGTGTGAGCAAAGCTTTCTGTTCAGCCTAGCGTGATGTTAGCAGAGTAGGTGTACCAGAGCATATGGGCCACGGGCCACGGGCCACTCAACTGCACCGCAGGCCTTCGCTTATGATGCATTGGGATTTTCTTATACCTGAGGTGTTGAGTCGTCCAGACCTGTTTTAACAACTCCAAGGTCCAAACTAGAGTGAGGTTATTTCCCCCCCCCCACGGTCCTTTTCTCATCAACCACAAGGGTCCGTTTGGCATCAACAAGCAACATAAGCAATGTGTAACGTGCAAAATAAGGGAGGAAAAATAGAATGCCTTTGTTTTCTCTCATCTGCTTGTTAATTGGTCCTTTTCTTGCTGCTAAATAAGGCGGCAATGCAGTATTAATTTGCAGAGCGCATATGTATACCATTACCATACCATTAGTATGAATGACTAGGTAGCTGTCCTTTGGTCAATATTAGTGCGACTGTCAGTATTTTAGAAAACTGCATTTAATGGTGATGTGGGAGAATTTGATCAATCAGTGGCAATAGCATTGACGTTGTTTTAGATCCGGTAGCTTTCACACCAAATAGGAACCACACACGAGTTGGTGTACCCCAAACCTGTCTGTTGAACACAGTACCAGGGTGCACACCCGAGTTGAAATCATTAACATATTATTGACTGCTTGTCTGCTTGAACTAATCCCAGTCTGCACCAAAAGCTCTATTAAGAAAACACCCCTAATGGTTTCATAAATTGCATTTGTTCATTTTACATGTTCATAACATTTTCATAAACGTGTGTCACTCTTGGTCCTTTTGGCACATAGCCCCATTGGAGTCTCTCTGTAAGATCACCCGCTGTAAACACACGCTCACAGTAGCACAATCACGCTTAAACGCCTACACACCCACACGCTGGCACTGGACATGCTACTGAGTGACGCGCCGGAAAGGGAACTGAAGGCCGCAGATCGCTCCGGCTCGCTGATCGACTGAGTCTCTCGTCTAAGGGCTCGTCTCACGTCAAAGACGGGGTTCCCATATGTTGGGAGGCACACGAGGCCACCCCTGCATGACACGTTGATGACGCAATTTTAATCGCACGCCATGTGCGCGGGACACAGATGCAGGACTATATTCAAGATGCAGGACTATATTCGACACCCCTGGGTCACAACCGCCCTCAACAGACCTCTGTAAAACACCGTGCAGAGATTTTCTTCTGTCCTTCACGGAGCTGTGTGTGTGTGTGTGTGTGTGTGTGTGTGTGTGGGGATGTGTGTGTGTGTGTGGATCTGTAGAGAGAAGACTTACTCTGATGCTGCTCTGTTTTGCCAGTCTGTGTGGCCTGGCAGGATATGAGGGGGTGGAAATGAGCTGTTGTTAACGTTTAACCTCTAAGTGTCTTCCTGTGTGTCTCTAATCACACCTAATTGGTCAAGGGAATTGTTTGTAACCCTCCCTTCCTCCTTCTCTTCAGGACAAGCACCATGATGCTGCGCACGAGATCATCGAGACCATCAGGTGAGTGACCATCTCAATGCAGTTCATTGTCATCTGATCAGACCTCGGAGGTCCATCATGCCTTATGGTTGTTTCTCTTATCTGTCCATCTGCAGGTGGGTCTGTGAGGAGATCCCTGATCTTAAGCTGGCCATGGAGAACTATGTTCTCATTGACTACGACACCAAAAGGTGAGCTACGGTCCCTCTTGGCCAGTTTTGGGCATGTTTCATCTGAGGCGTTTGTTCCTAGATAGAAGATCAAAGATGTTATTGTTATTGTTTTGTATGGGCTATCTTTAAATACATGTAGTTGAAACTGGCCCTATGAAAGTGTCTTGTGGATTGTCTTGTGTTGCTCTTCCTTCCTGATCAATTGTTTTTTGGCTCCTGCAGCTTTGAGAGCATGCAGAGATTGTGCGACAAGTACAACCGGGCCATCGACAGCATCCACCAGCTGGTGAGCCCACACACACACTCATGCTCACACTTATTCTTACTGGGGAGCAGGAACCTGACACCTAGGCTTTTGCTGTCAAAACACCAGGCCACTGGTAGGAGCCCCTGTGCAGTGTTGGTTTGTCTGCTCCCCTCTCCCTGGCAGTGGCCTGCTGGAGTCGCCTTCCCTGCAGTGCAGGATGGAGCCATTGCCAGCAGAGCAGAGTTCTCACACAGAAATGTGAAGATCCCTTACCGTCTGCCTATTTCAGGACTGTCAACTCATACTCTCTCTCTCTCTCTCTCTCTCTCTCTCTCTCTCTCTCTCTCTCTCTCTCTCTCTCTCTCTCTCTCTCTCTCTCTCTCTCTCTCTCTCTCTCTCTCTCTCTCTCTCTCTCTCTCTCTCTCTCTCCCTCTCTCTCCCTCTCTCTCTCTCAGCTCCTACACAACCCTCATGGCCTGTAAAACTAGTCAACGGTCAGCAGGCATCTGCAGTTTTTCCTTTTAAGAGCTGCCGAGGGCCTTCGAAAAAAATAGCAATTCCCCCATGAGCTGTCTTGCATTTTCCATGCTGGAGTAAATAGTCCGTCTATTCCTCCACCCAGAAAAGGGCGAGCTTGACACAGGTCCTCTGGGGATTTTCCATCTGCGCCACCCGTGTACTTCCTGTTCTTTGCATTTCTGCATATATGATTATTTGCTCACTGATGATATTGTCTCTGTGTTTATGTCTGTCTCTGTGTCTGTGTGTCTCACAGTGGAAAGGCACCACGCAGCCCATGAAGCTAAACAAGCGGCCGTCGAACGGGCTGCTGCGGCACATCCTGCAGCAGGTCTACAACCACTCCATCACCGACCCCGAGAAGCTCAACAACTATGAGCCCTTCTCGCCCGAAGTGTACGGCGAGACCTCGTTCGACCTGGTGGCGCAGATCATCGACGAGGTGGAGTTGATGGAGGAAGACACCTTTGTGGACCTTGGCAGTGGTCAGTTCAAATGGTCTTTCAAGCTGACAAAGAGCCATTTCCCTGTGTTTTATAATACTATAATTCCTGGTGAACTGTACACATGGTGTTTGAATGGCCTTGTTCTATGCTCCATCATTGCAGGTGTGGGCCAGGTAGTGCTACAGGTTGCCGCAGCGACCAACTGTAAACACTACTTTGGAGTGGAGAAAGCAGAGACCCCTGCCACTTACGGAGAGGTATATTGACCTGAATTTACATAGTTTATAGACCTCCCGTCATACCTGTACACTTCAGTTAAGTACACTTCAAACTGTTTTCATACTGTAAAGTGCAGTAGTGAATGACTTAACTCTGTGTTTGTGCAGGCAATGGATAGGGAGTTTAGGAAGTGGATGAAGTGGTATGGGAAGAAGCATGGAGAGTACACGGTGAGAGACCATCCGTGCACGTGCATTTCTGAACGACTAATCAAAGGGACTTCCTCCTGTAATCAGCCATGCATGCTACCTCTGTGTGCTCATTGTTTTCTGTATTTACTTTTCAGCTAGAGAGGGGTGACTTCCTCTCAGAAGAGTGGAGAGAAAGGATAGCCAACACAAGGTATGAAGGCCTCCTCTTCCTCTTTCTCTTATGTCACCTCTAGCGTATTGGCAGTGTGTCTTCACCACTGAAAGTGCTAGAGGAGATTTGTCCAAGATAAGATCGATAATATGAGATGCGCAGCAGTCATAACTTTCAGATTTATCTCAGAATATTCTATATTCCACCTAACTTCAGTGATTTCATTTCTGTGCTGTTCACTGTGGAAGGGTGAGATCTGATTTGCTATCTCTCCCCTCTTCAGTGTTATTTTTGTGAATAACTTTGCCTTCGGTCCGGAGGTGGACCACCAGCTGAAGGAGCGCTTTGCGAACATGAAGGAAGGTGGGTAGCACTGGAGCTGGGAAAAGGCTCCTCCTTGCAGCCCGTCTGTCTCTTGTGCTCAGGCCAAATTCAGTTATAGCCAGCACTTTTATTACCACCCGCTGCCTCATGTGACTCCAATCATATCCATTTCTAAAGGACTGAGAAGTGCTCAATGGAGCCCTGGTGTATGTTGAAGATTATGGGCCGTTCACACCAACGATAACTAACGTTAACTGCAAAAAAGTATTACTCTAGCTAATAACAACGTCCACACAGAAATTATAAGGATGACCCCATGCAGAATGATATTGTCAGGTATCACTATCAGAGCAATTTTGAGAATCCATCCGATCAGAATCCATCAAATTTTAGACATCACTTTCACCAACATGATTAGAGACTTTCCTTATTGTTGGTCAGTCTGTGTTAATATTGTTATAGTCATCGTTATCGTTCCTTTGATGGGTTTGGTCTGTCCACTATGTAGCCAAACAGGGATCATCAGTGATAAATACCTTCAGTATCTTAACGACATGAGCAGTGTTTGTCCTGTTTTAGGGGGATTTGAGGCTGCCTGTGCTTTGTACTTGCCGTCTAACAGTCATGTACTTCTGTCGTTTGTATAGGTGGAAAAATTGTATCCTCAAAACCCTTTGCACCTCTCAACTTTAGAATCAACAGTCGAAATTTGAGTGGTGAGTGAAGAGGGGGGTGCTGTGGTCAGTGTTGTCTTGCCATAGGGCTATGAGCCAGAGTGTAAAGGCTGTTTTTTTTCCCCCCTCTCTCTTTCTCTGTGTGTGTGTGTCTGTGTGTGTGTGTGCGTCTGTGTGTGTGTGTGCGTCTGTGTGTGTTTGTGTCAGACATTGGCACGATAATGCGAGTGGTGGAGCTTTCCCCCCTAAGGGGCTCGGTGTCCTGGACTGGGAAGCCAGTTTCCTACTATCTCCACACGATAGACCGCACCATAGTGAGTCTCTGCCGCCCTCTCACTCATGCATCTAATCCTGTGTGCTCATGCAGAGCTAAGAGCTCCGGTCTGTCTTATCACACTTTAATCATGGCTTTGTGTTTGTCTTCTGCAGCTTGAAAACTATTTTTCTAGTCTCAAAAATCCTAAACTCAGGGTGAGTCCATCGTTCTTCTTTGTCTACCTCTGATGAGATGAGGATATGGTACACAAGTGTAGGAGGATGGGTAGATCTTTGGAGACCTTCAGACGTGGGGATGTGTGTGTTTGGTTGAATGTGTTGGCTTATGTGCGGCCTGTGTTTCAGGAAGAGCAGGAGGCGGCCAGGCGGCGCCAACAGAAGGACAAGGACAGCAAGAGCAACACCACCACCCCCACCAAGGCCCGGGAGCAGAAGGTACAGAGTGCAGCCAACGCACACACACACACACAAACACACACACTAGTGTACTTCTGCATTCAATCCACACCACAGCTTCTGATGTGTTCATTTTGAGTTTTGGTTTTCATTCCTCTTCTAAGTTCTGCATCAACCTCAAACGTCCTCAGCGGGTGACTCTGTGGAGGCGTAAATAACGGTTCTGAGTGTGTGTGATTGTGCATGTTTGTGTCTGTCTGTCCATCTGTTCTGTGTGTGTGTGTACACTGACTTGTGTGTCTGTGTATTTGTTTTTGTTTTGTTTTTGTTTTGTGTGTCTTGTCTGTGTGTGGGTGTGTGTGTGTACATGCAGCAGCAGCAACAGCAGCAGCAGGACTCGTGCGGGGAGGACGAGGGGCCGGGGTTGCTGAACACCACCAAGCCCTCGCCCAAGCGCCGCTCACGCCTCATCGCCAAGGGACGCAAGCTGGGCAACAAGAAGCGTGGCCGCCCCAAGAAGGCCCCCGGTGCGGCGTGTGCCACTGGTGGCGCTGTCCCCGGCGTGGCCACCACTCAGCGCAAAAACAAGAAGGCCCAGAGCGCCCTGGAGCTACTGCACGCCAAAACGCTGTCCGCCGTGCCATCTCAGGGTGAGCTGGGCGCCGCAGCCGGGCAGTTTGTCATGCCAGTCTTCCACGTTAGAGCACAACACATTCTACTCAGATATAGTTATCAACCAGTTCTCTGTTCATGGATTACCTACAACCCTAGACGATAAAGACTTTTTCAATAGTTTAAGTTTTCCTTTAATGTAGGACTAGGTCCATGGATCCATGTACAGGATGTCAGTAGGTTGATTTAGATGGGCACTTTTAATATCATTAGAATCGGAATAATGGCTCAAACCGGCGATCCGATTAGAATCGTAATCGGAATGAAAGTGTATTCGGTTCTTATTCCGATTGAACAGCCATGTGCACAGTAAATCGAGTTGCCTGTTGTAGCTTCTCAAGGAAAAGTAAAGCAGCAACAGCTATTCCGATCAAAGATTCAAGAGCGCTTACAACTACCTGATCGGAGTGGAATGTACCCCATGTAAACAAATGACACAAAGTTTTCATTCCGAATGTTTAATCAGAATAACAAATAAAAAAATCTATGTAAACCCACCTAGTGTCAGGGCAGATTACTCCTGGTCGTCGTTTCTCTTCACCCTCATGCATCTTTGCATTCCAGCATAGTCTGTTGTTCCTGTTATCCTGGTACCAGCTGGAGCCCTTATTTAGAGCCTGCCCTTATTTATAGCCTGTTACTGATGGACAGTAGGTCACCACTCTGTATGTCTGTAGTATGTTGCCCAGAGCAGTTTGTGTCTCAACCTTGATTTGGTGTAATAGGGGTATATTTAGGTCGGTGTGCTGCAGACGGACTCATTGCTCCCTCTTGTCTCTGGTTGGCTTTGCAGATGCATTCCGGTCATCTCAGAGCCCCTTCTACCAGCTACCTCCCAAAGTGCAGCACTACGCCTCCAGCCAGCTTCTGCAGGGGCCCACCCCACCGGCCCTCCAGCAGCTGCTGGGTATGCTGAACCCTCCTCACATATCCTCTTCTCTTCTCTTCTCTTCTCTTCTCTTCTCTTCTCTTCTCTTCTCTTCTCTTCTCTTCTCTTCTCTTCTCTTCTCTTCTCTTCTCTTCTCTTCTCTTCTCTTCTCTTCTCTCTGGAGTGTTGTCTCATGCTTTCTAACCTCACAACTTGACGCCACCATACTTACATACAAGGGCGTAGGTTTGGTCTTAGCTTTGGTGGGGACACACTAACCCCCCCACCACCACCAAACTCAACTCTTTCACCAGCCACTATAGATATATAAAATTATTAAAATGTGCTACTGTCCAACTACTATCCATGATTAAAATATGCTACAACTTGATCTAACTATACTGTGTAACCTACATAATCTGATTTTAATATGTATAGATATGTAGGCTATATTTAACATTTAACATTTATTTTCCATTTGGTCTGTTCATTGACCCATTTAAGCACAGCTCAGTTTTAAGAACCTTAAATACATGCACGCTTAGCATTTTGTGAAAAGAAATCATTAAGGCTACATTGACAAACTCTTAACCGTGAGCTGCCTATATATTCTCTGATTCTAATATTTACAGATATCTAGGCGATGTAAGCACAGCTCAGTTTTAAGAAATGCTTAAAGCTGAAAGACCATGTTGAATTTTGCTACAATTTATTTCAAACCCGGATTACTCTGGAACAGCTAACTATACACGAGAATGCATTACACAATTGTGTTCGGTAAGGTCTGCTGTTTATTCTGATATGATTTGTCATGTGTTGCGTGAAGAGTGTGTAGGCCTACGATATTCCACCAAAACGAATGGATGTGGAGATGGGCGAAGAGAATAATTATTCAATCTAGAAGTTATTTTTCTAGCGAACTGTTTATCACAGCAAATAGTGGCAAGCTAGCACCTTTTAAAAGCTGAGAAAAGGCTCTTTCACGTGACTGAAAGAATGGGTGAATTTGGACGCCCTTCATATGCCTTGTAGTGAAGCTGAAGCGCTCACTGGTAGTTATTATAGGTAACTTCAAATCAGTGATTTACCCTTATAGGCTACTGCACATTACAAGATCTGTACGAGATGATCCGCAGCACTGAAGTGAGAAATGATTTAACTTTTTTGTGTAGCGCATGTGAGCGCTTTTTTCCCCCATTTCAACCTGAATATTGGGTGGGGACATTTCAGTCGTAATTTGACATTGCTGTGGACACGTCCTTCGGTCCCCACGCAAATCTACGCCCCCTGCTTACATATATACCTCACTATCTTCTGGAAGGTCTAATGTGTGGTCAAATAGGCCTTTATCTTTTATTGTCAAATAGTGGCTTATATTGCATTCCTACTGTTCTTGCGCAGATAACTTCAAGGTTCAGTACCTGCAGTTTATGGCCTACATGAAGACTCCTCAGTACCGTACCAACCTGCAGCAGCTTCTGGAGCAGGAGAAGGTAAACACACAACACAGGCAAACACCTTTTATGGTCTGCCCTGGACTGTGCAAGTGTTCCTTTTTCCCTTCCCTTTTTTGCCGTGTTTGCTTTTATTACCTCTTTTTCACTCCAACACACACACAAACACACACACACTCTCTCTCTTTCTCATACAGCTTCATCGGCCCTCACTCACATTCTCTTCCTCTGTCTATCTAGGTAAGGCATAATGAGCTGTCGGGTCAGGCGGAGCAGTTGCTGAATGTGTGTCAGACTCATAAAGATAAGATCAAAGGGCTCTTCCATGCAAAATTGGATGAGGTGAGTATTACATCACACATCTATTGCTTTGCACATAACTGCTCCACATAGTACCATATTATGTGTGTGTGAACATGGCCGTATTAAACTGTTAGTTCATTTAAAGCTATTTGTTATTGGTCATTTTGTCATTATCATACAACTGAGTTAGAACTAAGCTTCAGTCATGATTGAATGTCCACCACTCCTGACCGCTGACTGAGACGCTTCTGTCTGCCTCCCTGTTCCAGCTGGGTGTGAAGGCTCTGACACTGGACGACCTGCTGCAGGCCCAGAAGGAGATCTCTGCCCACAACCAGCAGCTGAAGGAGCAGACCCGGCAGCTGGAGCGAGATATGGCCAAGCTGAAGGACCAGAGCCTGCTACTGGTGAGGACACACACACACACACACACACACACACACACACACACACACACACACACACACACACAGTGTCATTTTGGCCTGCGTCACCTCTTTCCAGTTTTAAAAGACCATGTCGCCTGAAGGCGTATTTCAGGCGTCACAGGGCACCTTTCCACCCACAGTGAAGTACAGGGAAATACTTTTTTTTAAATTGGGCATATGCCAACAACACCAGTGTAAATATATAATTGCCTTTTAAATATGATGGAAAAACAACTTAAGCCCGTTCATGTGCCCTTTCTCTGGTCACTGGGCTCTTGTTAATCGATTTGTCAGTGACGTCTTTGTTAACTTCAGTGTTGTTGGACAGTGTGTCATCACATCCATTGATCATATCGTGTGTGTGTGTGTGTGTTCAGTTGAAGGCGCGCTGTGAGGAGCTGAAGCTGGACTGGGGATCTCTGTGCATGGAGAGCCTGCTGAAGGAGAAGCAGAACCTCCGCCGCCAGATTTCTGAGAAACAGCGCCACTGCCTGGAGCTGCAGGTACTTGCACTTCTACACTTTGCTTTGACCCCTGGAGGAGTGTTTACTCAGTGACTTCAAGTTATAGCCATTTTAATAGCCTTAAGAAGGTCAAGTGAGGAGTTGGATGATGCAGCTTGTGTCATATCAGTGGTCATTTCCTCCTCCACTGCTTTTTGTCATAACTTTCTTCATTTTTGAAACACCCACTTGAAATACTTGGGGTATGTTATTTGCTGTAGCTGATTCTGAGAATAGGATATAGTCATACAAACAACTGTTAGATTTATTATTTTATAGCCCACAATAGAAATTTGGCATTAATTACACAGACCTCAACTGCATGGCGGTGATATTCTGTGTTTGAGCTATGGAGGCACGTTTTTTCAGGTTGTAAATCTCCCAGGGTCATCGTAGAAGTGTTTGAAATTTGTGAAAATTTCACTTATGATTAGGGCTGCAGCTATCGATTCTTTTTGTTATCGATTAATCTAGCACTTGATCGATTAATCGATTAATCTAGCACTTGATCGATTAATCGGATACATTTTTTTTTTTTTTTTGCATTTTTAAACAACCAAAACAAATAATGCATAACGAAAATGACATAGCTGTAAAATGATCAAGCAACTGGCACAGAGGTATTTATTCTAACTCCAACATTTGGCTCCAAAACTAAGCCCATTTATTGCAATTTACCCATTTTATAAGTGCCAGTGCCAACAATTAAATAATGTTCAAAATGCTCTCTGTAAAATTGCAGCCTCTTGTGCATGACTTAGCTGGGCGAACAAAGCTGTCCATACTATGCTGTGAAGTGCTGGGAGGGAGAAGAGGGAAAGCAATTTAATGTATTAATATGCACAACAAGTTTCATGCTGTAATCTAGACCTGACATCAAAGTAAATATCTGTTTTATGTAGATTTCTACACCTGCAGCATTTGCCATTAGGCTACTAACAAATAATTTTACCATTAGGCTACTAAAAAATCATTTCTGGGGTGAGCCTATTTGCTATGGTAACCTAGCAACCTGTGTGTGTGTGTGTGTGTGTGTGTTAGAAGGTGAGGGTGCATGCATGTGTGTATAAGGGGTTCTTTTTTTAGGCATACTGTCTTGCAATTGAACGTGAATAAGTTTACTACTTAAAAACATCAAAGCTAAACATTATATCATGACATCGCTACAAATACAGTATGTGATTAAACTCAGCCAACATCAATGTAGGCTGCTACGTAGATAGATACAGTAGATAGGCTAGATAGATTGATAGATAGCCTACTTCATTGACGCTTGAAACAGCATGGAGTGGATGTTTTTTAGACATTCTCTGCCATTTATGGACATCTTGACTCCGCCATTGCGCCAGCTAAATTCAGAATGTATCACGATTCACACGCTAGTGGTGTGCTTCCTGAACAACGATCTGTGTGGAACAATCAGATCCCTGCACGTATAGTGCGCGTCATAGGAATTTAACGAGACTTCGAGGCAGGGTTTTTGCCTCGAGTAATTTTTGTAATCGAGTTATTCGAGTAACTCCATGAATCGTTTCAGCCCTACTTATGATTCAGTCCTAACTTAGAGAACACCCCAAGCTGCCAGGGGAAATTCTTGTTGTGCTGCGTAATGAAACCTAGAATATAATCGTAGATATCCACGTACCTTGTAGTAGTAGACTGTGAGCTGTAGATCTGAGGTCAGCAGCACATAACCACTGTGGTTTATACAATGTAGGTTAGAGGATGGTGAGAAACCCTCTGAAGCGGCAACATTGCTAACTGTCACAAGTGACCACCACCAGTGGAACAGTGGCTGCACAGTGTGTAGTGCGTTGATACTGTGTGCTTACTAATGGCGCCCCCTGTTGTGTGACCCACAGATCAGCATCGTGGAGCTGGAGAAGAGCCAGCGGCAGCAGGAGCTGCTTCAGCTGAAGTCCTACAGCTCGTGCGATGGCTCGCCCTACCGCAAGAGCCTGCCTGGCCTGGACCAGAGGTCCTCCCTGGACTCCCACGATGGCCACAAGCTGGGCCTGGGCTCTGCCACCGCCGCCCTGAACGGTATGAGCCCGGAGCTGTCCATGAACGGCACGGCCTCACCGTGTTTCGAGCGTGGCGCCAAGAACGAGCTCCTGGCGCGCTACTTGCCCATCTCGCCCGACCACGAGCTTGTGCCCCCGACGCCTGACGGCCGACAGAGGCACCAGGGCCAGCCGCTGCCGGACTACACACGCTTCTCCCCGGCCAAGATCGCCCTGCGCCGCCACCTGAACCAGGACTCCGGCCCACTGCGTGGCTTGACCACGCACAGGTAAGATGGCTGCTCTCACTCTGCTCTGCTAGTCTAGCAGATGCCAACTCCAGAAAATAGTAATAAATCCCCTCTGCTAAATTCTATGAGACTATGAAAGATTTTATTGTTTTTGTTTTTGTGGACCTTGTGATTCTCACCATTTCGTGTGTGTGTGTGTTAAAGGGGAGATCTGAGTGCGGTCTCGTCTCCTCCATTAGGAGTGAAACAGGGTAGCCCCTCCTCCTGCCTAGGGGATCCCCAGCATACCAGGGGCTCAGAGAGGGTATGTATAAGTGTGTGTGTGTGTGTGTGTGTGTGTGAGAGAGATGCATTTTTTATGCATGTGTTTGGCTTTAATGCCATTGTTTGTTGGTTAAGTTGGCTGGTAAATCTGTTGTTGGGTTGCTACAGATCAATACCAAGGGTCAATTCCATGGGAGCGCATCCACTGATAAAACATTACTTGCACTTTGAGTCAGGGCTGGCACAGGGCAGGCACTGGGCTGTAAGTCAGGCATGGGCCAGACCATTTGACATTTGAAAACAGACCATGTGTAACAGATAAAATGTTTCTCATGGCACAGAAATGTCCCTTGCTTTAAAGGAACATGCCAACATTTTGGGAAATTAGCTTATTCACCATCTCCCCAAGAAGATGATGCCATCATACCCTTCTCGTCTCTGCATGCAGCAACTCAGTCTGAAACAGTGACAAAAGCACTCAAACATTCTATTTTCATGTTGTGACTAGTATAATTACAATGTGTACAAATTTCAATGTAAAATGCAACACATCGATTTTCTAACTTTGAACTACATTCTCATTCAGGCGAAGCACTGCTACTGCAGCTTTTCAGGTGCTGCGTGCAAATCACTCTGCTAAAGTAGCAGTGTTTTTCTTGAATGAGAACATAGTTCCAAGTTTGTATATGCTTAGAAAACCGCCTATTTGTAGCCTATATTTATCTTTTATGTGCCATAGGCTAGTTGGAACTGCCCACCTCAATGAACTGTGCTAAGCTATGCTATCGGTGGGTGCTTCAGACTGAGTTACTGCACGCACAGAGACGAGAAGGGTATGGATCATCTATTCTAACTCGGTATCGGCGTGTTCTTTTAAGCCCTGTTCGAATGTAAATGTCTGCTCAGTTCATTAAAAGAGTGGAATAAAATGTACCACGCAAGGTGGTGTATTTTGCGGATGGTGATATTGAGTGTGTTGATGCTGATGTGAAGTGATTTTGCCTTTGTGATTAGACGGGGAAGGAGTCCAGGAGTCCAGCCGGAGGTGGAGACACCATCACCTCTCTGCCTATCAGCATCCCCCTCAGCACGGTGCACCCAAACAAGCTGCCCGTCAGCATCCCCCTGGCCAGCGTGGTGTTGCCCAGCCGAGCCGAGAGACTGGTGAGGACCGCCGGGACATCTCAACCCCAAACACACCTGTTATCACTCAAGTTAAATCAGTGTTGGAAATTTAGCAAAAGAGAACTTGATTTAAATCGTAAGCAATTTATTGTGTGAACGAGTTGCTACTTGTGATTTGTCAAATAATTGTAAAGTAGACGTGATTTTATGGAGTTACGAATAAGCAAATCAGGGTGGTCAACTGCAGGGAGCCTGACTTACTGTTTCAAGCTGACCCCACATCTGATGTGATGCTGTTTGGGTTCTGTTTGACAGAGGAGCACACCGAGTCCAGTGTCCCAGGGACGAGACCCCTCCGCCGGACAGACCAATGGCAAGCAGCCTCTCACTCCTACCTCAGGTGTGTATCTCCCCTTAAAGGAGAACTCCGGCTATTCTTAACACAGAGCTCAGTTGATCATGTTCACGGAAAACTGTCAGCTGGAAAAAAAATGTGAAGAAAAAATCGATGCTGTCTGACGCGAGTTAGCCGGCTAGCTCTAATGGGCACTAAACTGTGCCTTTGTGCCTCTTGACCGACTCAAAGTGTCATTACAAGTGCTGTGCAACATGAACAGGGTCCTTACATGACCATGACACCACTGTGTGTGTCCAATGCAATAATTATGAAGGAACAGTATAAATCCTGTGTTTGTAGCCCAGGCTGTCACATAACCTACCCGTTTCCCTCGGTTGCTACCTGTCCATACCGAAGTCAAATTCCTGCCTGTTCCCATTTCCAAGAAAACCAAACGTGAAGTTTATTTCTAAAATAACAATGCGGTCATTTCCTGATCCCACCCCATCTCTCTCTCTCCCACTTACTTTGTCACACTTCTCTATCCTAAAGGCAAAAGTCCTAAAAGGTATACTTAAAAAAATAGGTCTTAATGTGTCTATTTGTCCTTGGTTGTGTGTGTCCTCAGGGTATTCATCCAGCTCAGGGATGGTGAATGGTGGGCCACACTCAGCGCTGTTATCTGACCAGGACCAGCCGCCGCACGCCAACCCCCTGCTGGCCCTGCAAGGTCGCAACTCCCCCAGTGCCACAGGAGGGGTGCTGCAGTACGCTGACGGCCCTCCCAGAATCCTCCCTGAGGACGGTTGTGGCGCTGTAGGCGAGTCAGAGGGCGAGGGCCCGGACAGCGAGGCGGCACGCCGCAACTTCTTCTCCTCTTCCTCTTCCACTTCATCATCCTCATCCTCCTCCTCACGCCTGCATCACGGCTCGGCCAAGGCCGGCCAGCATCACCAGAACAACATCAACCATCACCACTCGCCTGGCACGCAGGAGGGCCGCAAGCGGGGCCGCCGTAAACGCAGCTCCACCGGGGCACCATCTGCATCCACATCCCCCAAGAGGAGGTCCTTCCCTGGGCTTGGCTCCACCGGACACCCCTCTGGTTCACCACTCAACATCAATTCAATGGTGAGATCTACTAGCTAGAGAAAATATCTCATGTTATATCACACTCTTCACTTTCCTGACACTGTATTGCATTCTATTGTGTACACACACACACACACACACACACGAGGGATGAATACCAGCAGCTACCTCCAATTGAATTGAAAGTTCTTATATGCGGAGCATGTCTGGCCATCTCCTTCCCTCAGGTGAACAACATCAACCAGCCTCTGGAGATCTCGGCCATCTCTTCCCCAGAGCAGTCAGGCCGCAGCCCCTGTGGTGGAGACCTGGACCAGCCCCCTGTGCTGAAGAGGGAGCGCCCTCTGGAGCTCAATGGCTCCAGCCGCTACCCCTCCACCCCCAGCTCCGAGGACGAGGACTCCGGCTACCCCGCAGACAGCTCCAGCTCCAGGTAGACACCCAGTTCCCCCTTCGGCTCCTCTCAGGGAATGTTATCACTGGGGAACATGTGTAGGTCCTCATGGCCAGAGGTGTAAAGGCCAGACATATATAGAAGGTGATTTCAGTCTTTATTGATGTGACTGACTGTTCTGTATCATATCTGCTGAAGGATTGAAAGGAAGATTGCCACCATTTCCTTGGAAAGTAGAGATGGGAGAGGAGGGGAGGGTGAGAGAGGTGAGAAGCCAATGAGTGCAGGATACTCGCTCTGCTTGCTGTACTTTTGCTGTTTCTAAATGTCATACCATGTCAACTGTGTCCACCTGCGAACTCACATTTGCACTGTGTCTCTGTCCATCTTTGTATCGGTGTCTCTCAGGCTCTCTGGGCCGTAAATCAGGGGGCAGCTGTGACGTCTCCTCTTCCTCGTCCACTTGCTCTTCCTCCTCCTCCTCCTCATCGACCAGCAAGTGGAAGTCCACTTTCTCCCCCATCTCCGACCCCAAGCCCACGGCCTCAGACCTCCGACAGGGCGGCTCCCCGTTCCGAGCGGGGGCGTCTGACGCGGAGAACAAGGCGAGCGCTGGCCAGCAGCAGCGGCCCGACTCCGGAGCGGCGATGGGGGGCAGCCCCGGTCGCTGCCTCCCCTCCAACCTCTTCCTCAGTCAAGACCCCGGGGCCGGTCGGCAGGGGGGGCCCGCAGCATGCGGCCTGCCCAAAGCCAAATCCCGTGAGTGGGAGCGTGGCGTTGGGGTCAGCAGTGCCGGGGGAGGCCTGGTCAGCCAGAACCTCTTCATCTCCGCCGCCACCAGCGGAGTCGGCAGCATCCTGGCGGGCAAGATGGGCGCGGCCGGAGTGGGCGTCACGTCCGGCGGAGGAGGAGGCATGGGCGTCCCCGGGGCCCAGTACGTGGGCGCCCAGTTCCCCCTGGGCGGCGCCTCGGTGCTGCAGTCTCTGTTCGGCAGCCAGGCGGCTATGCCCCCGGTCAGCGTGGCACCGCGACTGGTCAACGGCCACAGCAGCTTCTCCAGCGCTGGCCTGACGGGAGGGGCGGCCGGAGGTGAGATGCGAGCTGCGGGGGTCAAAGGTTACTGTTAGGGAAGGGGGTCATTTAGAGACACTGCAGTAGGGCTTTTGGGTGGGGTTTGGGGAGATATTTGGGTAGGTTACTAGATTTCAAAAGGTCGCAGAGGTGAAAGGGGTGGAGGGTGCTCCGCCAGCGGGAGCAGGGGCAGGAGGTGGAGGTAAGTGGCAGAGCTGTCCATTGCTGGCTGCCCATAGCTGTGCTTCGCTGTGTTGCTGTGCTGTGCTGTCCTGCCCTGCCCTGCCCTGCGCTGTGCTGTATTGTGTTG
This sequence comes from Alosa sapidissima, assembly GCF_018492685.1. Taxonomy (NCBI): domain Eukaryota; kingdom Metazoa; phylum Chordata; class Actinopteri; order Clupeiformes; family Clupeidae; genus Alosa; species Alosa sapidissima. Next base: position 16,926,425 of record NC_055968.1, on the reverse strand, counting down.
TGCTGCAGTGTTGCTTCTATATTAGACCACACTGAGACTAAAACTGCATCCCCTTGGCTTAAGGTAATGCCCCATGCTGAGTGGGATGCATGTCCCCATGCTTCAGTATTAAGTATGGTGTGACTGAGAGAATCAAAATGTACCCAAACCTCAGTCAAACATTGAAGTGATTAGACAGCAGTCACATGTTCTGTGAGTGCTTTGTGTTGTCATGGTTGTTATAAAAATAGAGACATTTAACAGGTGGCCCGATCCTCTTTGAGCATTTTTAACCTTTGAACATGAATCTGCAAAAAAAGTAAATAACAGATGGAAGAAGCTGTGTATGTGGAGGATCTTGGCTCACTTGTGAAATGCCTCTCTTGCTTTCTATGTTATGCTCGTATATGTGCTTGTGGACTTGCTTGCTGCTATGCACAACTTGGCTCAGCCCCCTCCCGTTCTCTCCCTCTCTGTCTCTCTTTCTGTCCACTCTCTCTCTCTCTCTCTCTCTCTCTCTCTCTCTCTCTCTCTCTCTCTCTCTCTCTCTCTCTCTCTCTCTCTCTCTCTCTTCCTCTCCTTCTCTCTGTACCTGTGTCTGTCTGTCTGTCTGTCTCTTTGTCCCTGTCTCGCTGTCACTCCTCTGGCTCTGTCACTGTTGCTGTCTCTGTCTCCCTCTCGTCTTTTTTGTTGCCCCCTCTCTCTCCCCCCCCCCCTCTCTCTCTCTCCCTCCCATTCTGTCTGTCTTTTCTCCTTTGCTCTCTCTCTGGCTCCCTCCCTCCCCCTGTCTGCTGTGTATTCACAGGTATCTTTCACCACACGCTGCCAGCTTCAAGCTCCGCTGTTCCGTTTGGCTCCGTAGGCCTGGGCTCCCTGCTGAGCCTGTCCTCCTCCTCCACCTCCTCCTCCTCCATCTCCTCCTCCCAGCCCCGGCAGCAGCTGCAGGCGCAGCAGCAGGACTCTTCCCAGGCCAAAGGAGGTGGCGCTGGCCCCGGCCTGGCCCTCCTCGCGCTGGCCCCCGCCTCGGTCTCGGCCCCCCTGCCGCTGCCCAGCCGGACGCAGTCCGTCCTACACACGCCCTCGGCCCTCGCGCTCTCCCTGCCCCCGCCGCCCCCTCTGCTCAATGTCTCCTCTTCGTCCGCCGCCACGGCGCTGCTGCTGCAGCAGCATCACCACCACAGGATGCATGTGTCCTCTGCTCCCTGTGTGTCTCTCTCCTCCTCCTCCTCCTCCTCTTCCTCCTCCTCTGCGTTAGTGTCTGCTGCTGCTGCCAATGCTTCTGCCGCTCTGTCCTCCTCTGTCATGTCCTCTTCCTCTTCCTCACGCTCCACCTTCACCATGCACTACCCCCCGCACCTGGCCCCACTGCCTCCAGCGTCGGGCTCGGGCAGCTCCTGGAGGACTGTGGGGCTGCAGGCTCAGGCCTCGGCCAGCCGGCCCAGATAGCAGCCGGCGGGTGGGGGGTGGGGAAAGGTGTGGGGAAGGAGGGAGGGAGGGAGGTAGAGGGAGGGAACAGAAAGGAAGAGAGGAGGGGCAGTGAGGGAGGGGGTCAGGGTGCTGACCCAGACGGTGTGTCTCTCCAAAAAAGGTATGTGGGGTTGAGGGAAGGGTTGTTTTCATTTGTTTAGATGCATGAATGGCGTTGGTTTCACATTCGTGAATTGCCACTAGGTGGTGCCAAAACCCTGTCTTTGAGTATTAATGTACTGGCTTCCAACATGTATGCTAGGATATTAATATGTGATATCTTTCTTTGACATGGTACATTTGTATAGGCCCCTGGTGTACTGTAAATCCTGCAATTGTGTAGAATGTCAGAATGACTAGTTCATGCAAAATACCCCATCTTCAATGTCACAAAGTAGGACACCAAACTCATGATGCAGATAAACAGGAACTGTTTTAATGACCCCTGTCTGTCCTGTAATACAAGTCATCTGTCTTAGTACACAGCCAGCTCACCTATCTGTTCTATAGTCTCAGCATGTCTTCCCAGTGCCTTGTTGTAGTGTACAGTAACATGATCAGTGAGTCTCCCCCACCCCTCCCTCTGACTGAAGCGGCTTTGCTCCTCTCCTTTACAGGAACATGAAGAAAACTACCTCAACCCAGCAGAAACCTATGCAAAGCTCAGACGGACAGGTGTGGACCAAGCCAATCCTGCCACCCCGCCGCTCGCCACTGCTCTGACCTTACCCTCACCGCTCCACTGAAACCCAACGCTGGCATGGACAACACCACACACACACACACACACACACACACACGCACACACACAGGCACGGTCACTGTAAAGCATACCGGCGAGAGGACAGAAAGGACTTGGCACAGTTGCGCGTGTGTGTGTGTGTCTCTGAGTGTGTGTGTGTGTCTCTGAGTGTGTGTGTGTGTGTGTGTGTGTGTGTGTCTCTCTGAGTGTGCGTGTGTGTGTTCAGACTTCTGACAGTGACTGTGCTGTGTAGCTGAAGTAGGCTCTGTGTGACCGCTGTGTCTGCTAGGTGAGCCGACACAGTTGTCGCGAACAACGAGAGCTCTCAGCGCTCCTCGACTCTCACCTCACCTCCCATCCTCCCTCTGATTCTTCCTTCAAAGACCTTTCTACTTGCTGTGCTGGTCCTCTGCACTCCTCTCAGCCGATTGGTGTTTCTGTTATCTTGTGTTGTACAGGAGTGGAGAGAAGGGATTTATGTGGAAGCATAAAGAAGCTCACCCCTCCTTTCCTTTCTGTCTGTCCGTCTATCTCTCTCTGTGGGTCTGTCTCTCGGTCTCACAACGGCCTCCCTAAGACCTAACACGCCCTTACAGCTGCATTGGCTTAGTGTAATGCTGCACTGATGCATACCAATGGGTTTGTCCTCCGCTACATATGTCTCTTGACTTCCAGCATACTCAGCCAGACACAGCACAGCCAGATTCAACTTTAAGCTCACACATACACACACACACACACACAACACACACTTGGAATTCTTGTGAGAAGGGGATTGTGTGTTTCAAAGGTGCTTTGTTTTCTGTGTTTTCCTGCGTGTCTCTGTGTCACACATACAAATGTTTTTCACATGGTGCGTTTGGCTAGGGAAGATGAATTGTGGGAATTCTCAGACAGACTAAATTCAGCTGGACAGTCTTATCAGGTCTGCCACTTCAACTGCCGTTTCCCTATCCTGGTTACGCTGTTTCCTGCGGCTGGACAGACCACCATTCCAACGCAAGACTTTATTTATCGGACAACTTCCTTATTTGAACAACAAAACGCAATGGCGAGCATCCTGCTGACCCCATGCTGTTAGAAAAGGTTCTACGAGCCCTTCGAGACTGGTTGTGTTTCTGCTCAGTCTAATGTTTCAGGTAATCATTTGGGTTTTGTATAAATTTAGAGTGGTGCTTAAAGGAATCGCTACGGGAACCCTGCCTTACCCCCCCCCCCCCCCCCCCCCCCCCAAACACTGTTCTAGTCCTGTCCACCACCCCATACTGAAGCCGATGCCCATGGCAGTCCTGTTGACCGCCTGTCTGCCCAACCAGCACACACTGAACACACACTCATATAGCCTCAACAACACACCCCTCACAACACACACTGGGAAATGCAAAAAATAATAAGAAAAAGAGGGGAAAAAACACAAAACTACTGGGCGATAGTCACTCTTTTGCTTTTGGTCTGTTCTGTTCTATATGTTTGTTGGTGGGTAATTCCTTTTCTAATGTTAACGAATCTTGTACTGTGAATGGGAGGTCTTCTCATACTGTGTAATTGTGCATAATTTAGTGTATTTATCTTTTGAGTCTCTTCCCAAGCAAAGGTGATGGTGTGTGTGTGTGTGCGCGAGTGTATATGTTTATCTTATGTTTTTCTGTTTGTTTGTTTTGTTTGTTTTTAATCTATTGATAAGAGTATAATTGTGTAGAATGCAATAGATTGTTTAAAAAAAAAAGTGCGTGCTTGACTCACAGTCTGAAAAGAAAACTGAAAAACAACAACTAAGATGGTGCTACAATCTGTACAACTCTGGACTGTGCCTATTTATATGAAGAACATCAGTAATAATAATTATCGATTCTTGGTGCTTCTTTTTCACAGGGATGAAGCGGAGGCCGCTTTATGGCTCTCCGGTGTTTTGTTTTTTTTGTTGTTTTTTTTGTTTTTTTTTTGGTTGTTTGTTTTCTATTTATAATGTAATGACATTTCCTTAAGCGCGTAGTGTGAGAGTCCCTGCACGTTTCGATAAACTTAGTTGCGATGTTGTTTGGCACAGAGTATATATGTACATATATACAGTATTTTGGCATATAGCTAAACACCCGTTATGTTTTGTTTTGTTCTTGTTAAGACGTGTTTTTTGTTTTGCATTCAGGATAATGTGCAAGTGCATGTGACGTCAGCGGGTGTCTGTAGAGCTTTCTCTAGGTGTAGAGAGACGTTATACAGCCAGAAGGTTGGCAGGCTTAGTACACAGAACCAGAATGGTTTCTTTGGTGCTGAACTCTTAAGGTGTGACCCTTCACCTTTTAACCTTTTGACCCTTCTCATTTATTGGTGCTGTAAAAGTCGTTAGTCAGTCAGCGCTGTGCGGCTCTCTGGGAAGCGGACCCCCACGGGGTCATCATGTACATGGATAAATCCTACTTCACCTGGTGCTGCACAGTTGTGCCTCGCAGGTCTTCGTTGTGCACAGTTCTCCCGCCATCATCATTATGGTGCTTGCGCAGTCACGCGCCTTAGCAGGGCTCCTCGTTTCTCACATCCCTCTGAGCCTGGTCACATCTCCCATGCCTCAGAAAGCTCCCTCTCTCACACAGCTGTGGGAACGCTAAGCTCTTCGCCTTACTGCTGCTGGAGAGCGAGATAGCGTGAGCGAGCTTAAAGTCAACAACTAATTGTGGTGCTGCTTGACCTGCTGGAATCAAAAACACCAGTGATAGCTGGCGCATCTGATACCAAAACCCGCCTCTCTGACCTTTAAAACTTTCAGCGCCTCGGTGTTGGTGCCACATCATTAGTGAATGATCTTAAAATGTGAGCTGTCATAGAAATACTAGCACACAGACTTTGGACTGTTTCTCCCATCAGTGTAGCTATCTGTGGGCCACTCAACTTTCTCTGCACAATCGTTTCCATCATCAGGTTTTTTTGGTTTGGATTTCTGTTCTTTCCAGTTCTTTTTCTCTTCTCTTCTCTTGTACACGTTCAGGGAGAGTTCGGACTCACCTCAGATTTACAGTCTGAATGCTGTGGGGTAGGACACACTTTTTTTTTTTTTTTTTTTTTTTTTTTAGCTAATCAGAGATGTTTCCTGAGCCTTTCTGTCTCTGCATCTCCCACAAAACGAGGACACACAATGACAACAGGAACAACACACACACACCCATGCTGTGGACCAGAGAAGCGAGTCCTTCATTACCAGCACTGAAAGGGTTTTTATGTTTATGGGTTTTTCTGTTTGTTTATGAATTGTTGTTATTGTAATTGTTACAACTTTGATTTTACTCGTGTTTGATATAATTGCAAATGGTGATGCTTTTAATAAGACTTATTAAGAGATCCAGATGGTTTTAATACTCTTTAGACAGTAAGGTGCTCTCCTACACTTAAAACAAGGAAAAATGCAGCTATGAACATAATGAACGCCCTCTGCTGTGCTACAGAGGTGCAACTGTCTAATAAACTTCAGTTTAAACCTGGCCTCTCTCTCCGTCTTCTATCTATGCCACTCCATTTTCAGGGTGTAGGTATAAATGTCAACTAACCACCCCTCCAAAAATACCCTTTTTTTATCTTGATGGTTCTTCATATAAAGCCTGTGTTTGTTAAACATTCAGAAATAACTGGATGTTTCTTTTTGTGTAGTTGCCTTTGTACATCACTGTCCAAAGCTATACAGTCCTCAGCAGACTGGTGTTTTATACCCAACGTTTTCCCCTCAGGTGTACCATGAAGCATGTGGGTGTAAATGGATTACTGCACACTGACTGGTAGCCCACCTCAATAGTCTCACGTAATTGTGAATAGGTCGTTGCTTGGGTTATGCACTGTTAACACTCCAGTGGTCAAATATCACTGTGTGCACACACACCCCTTTAATACCCTACTGCCCTGTCACTTGGGGTGACCTTATCGGGTTACTCGTGTTCCATGATGTTCACTGTGGCCTGCAATACAACGCTACTACAAACTACAAGTGACCAAAAGCACAGAAGGTTCGCTACATGTCTTGGTGGTTTTGAGAGTTGTCCTGACCCCAACCCCTTGCACATAGTTGCACATTAACAATGAACAGGCGTTGGAATTTTTCATTCGGATGTTAAGTGGGTTTTGTATTAAGTAGAAAAAACTTGAAAAACAGGGCTGGAAATGTGAACCTTTTGTATGTGAACCTTTGATTGTATTGGTTTGATATCGCAGTTTGTGTGTGAGGAAGCGGGAGCACAGCAGTGGGTGCTGGCACTGCAGCTGAGCATGGAATGGCTGGCGGCTTGTTTTGTCCGTCTGCAGGGGAGGACAGTATGTGCAGAGCCTTATCAGAATACTCACCAAATATGGGTCCCACTGTTTTGGGAAATCGCCCCTATGGTCATTGTGAAAGAGTATCCCCTTGAGTTTGTTCAATTCATGAGCCACTTCACTTCAGTCAACAGTGCCAACAGTAGGCCTATTCACGTGAGTTTCAAGTAAACTTGAGAAGTATGAGAAGTCCTGTTATAGCTTCAATCATTGTCACAAAAATATTAATCATTAAGGGGACACATCCAAAGGCAATAGAGGTGTAACATCTTGGTCAAAGGGGGTTCCTTGAAGGACAGGTCTCAAAGGTTCATGAAAATATGAATCTTCCTCCAGTTAATGCTGTGAAGACTGTGAGAGACAGGGTTAGAAAAACACTCCCTCCCCAAAATAGGACATCCTATTTTGTCATATTTCTCTTGATTATTTCCTTGGATCCTGGGGTTCTTTTTTTGCAAGGACCTTGACATCTGTTGTCACCCGGCACCCGCTGGAAACAGGGGAGAGACCTTGAGATTCTGCAAAACACAAACGCAGCTGTCTTCCCTCTGGTCAGGAACGGAGGTGAGACACATTTTTCCCTGAAGATTATATTCTAGCTGATGCTCACATGCCCACTCATGCACTTCAGTCCACAGAAAGAAAAGAGTGGAGAATTGATAGCGGCAATCACATTTATTACATAACAGCCGCCTATCTAGAACTCCTTGAACGCCCTCACGGAGTAAATATAGCCTAAATATGTGCCGTTGTATTAAAATTTGATTCATAGTGAAGTTCCTTCGGTTAGCATTAAGGGAAAAATGTGTTAAGTATACTTAAGTAATAAATGTGGTAAGAGATGTTACATTGTGGGACAGTCTTCTTGAGAACTGGAGCTTCATGTTCTACTACTATTAGATCCGTAGCCTACTCACTAAATCATATACTCCACATGGCGAAGGAAAGGAATATTAACACTATTAACAGAGGGAGTATTTTTGGAGCTCCAAAAATGTGAGTCCCATATCTCGCCTCCCCTGATATTAACAGAATTGGCCAGACAGGAGGGTGTGTGTGTGTCTGTGTGTGGCCTCCAGGCCTCCCCCTCACCACACACACACACTGGAGAAGAGTAGTAAACAATACCTCTATGTGTGGACAGCAAGTTTCATGCCTCTCCATGAGACAGTGCCCAAACTCCACCTCCCATAACCCATTCAAGGCCGTAGTCCTGTCCTGCGCTGCTCCTCTCCTCTGACAGCTCCCGCTCTGGGGAACCCGGAGAAGGCTGCGGCTGATATAAAGCCAGTCTTTCTCTCGGGGCGCATCCTGACAACAACTGATGCAAGCGAGTCAAAACCCCTTTGACATGTGGCTGCCCCTGCTCCTACTTTTGCCACTGGGTATTGCCCCTATAAGCACCACACCCCTGGAAGACCGCGAAGACCGCAACTTAAAGCCTCCCAGACAGGATGTGGGTCAGAAGCACAGGTCGGATCACCCCGGGCCAGTTCAGTCGTCTGCTATGTCTGCTCTCCACGAACATGTGGGGCTTTTGGGAGCTGGGATGCTGAGAAGAGAAGCTGATGATGCCCATGGCCAGGGAGGAACTAGAGGTGTGTCGTCTGCATTTTTTTGGCTGTATTTTCCATGTATGTATGTGTCGATCAGCCATATTGATTTGTAGATGAGACTGTTCTTAGATCGTATTTCTGTATGTTTATGAGAATATTTTTGTGGTTACATCTTTTGTATTGTTTGCAAATTTTTTTATGTAATGGCCTTACGACAACTCCATATTGTCAATTTTTTTACTCAATTAGCGAGAAATGCATTATGGTCATTATTTTGCCTTCAAGGAAATCAGGAGGTGGATGTCCTGAAATCCAGCCTCGGCCAGGATGATGCACAGAAGGGAGAGGAATTGCTCACGCAGCCTCCAGTGATCAACATAAAGCCCTTCCCTTCCCTGCACAGTGAGGAGTCTGAGGAAGCACCATGTTTTGCCATGGCTGGAGGTTTAGGTAACGGACTGAAAGAAGCCCTGTCTGCCCTGCAAGATGGCTGGAGCAGGGAGAGTGAGTTGGGTAGAGACACCCTGACTCGGTTTGGGATTTGCACTGGGAGAGATGGGTCAGCTGAGGCAGGGCTCTCGGCTCTGGCCACACTGATTGCAGACAGAGATGGTGACAGTGTGGGCCCTTGGGCATCCAATCTGGATAAAGGTACATGTGTTATCGTTGTACTTATTTCACATTTAGTTGTGGATGTTCAGGATGTTCAAAAGAAATTCATTGTCAAGACTTGTCATATCCTGTCAAAGCTACCTCACAAAAAAGTCAATGTGTACCTTTTTAAGGAGAGTACTTTTAGAGTTGAACTCTAAACCTTAAACATGGTCTTTGTTCATTTTGTTTCGAAAGGGCATTATGGTATGAATAGCTGCAATGCTGTAAGAGTATTGATATTGCTTACTTTGGGTTTGTGTTATGTCAGAACTCTGGGTTCCTGGAGAGGAAGCAGGAAGCGTTTCTTTGACCTTTGAAGTTCCTCCGGCCTTTGAAGTGAGGACACACCTCAGCACAGTGGCTCCCACGATGCTGCTGTTCTTTGTTGCCTCCAAAAGAACAGAGATCCTTGAAGTTACTTTCAGCAGCGATGTGCTCTTTCCCAACAAACAGGTTAACCTCTGAGAACTTTTTTGTTTTACCCAAGCAAGACCGAATTTAGGCTTGATGGTGTTTTAAGTCCCCAACGTCGTCCTCAGGGCAGTGCTGCAACCGTCGACTTAAAGACACCTAATCCTAACCATAACCCTGACCCTAACCTTAACCTTAACCCATGCCTAACCCTAGCGCCTTCCAGGCAGCACTGCCTTGAAGACAACGTTGGGGGCATTAAACACCAAGAAACTGAATGCAGCTTCTGAAGCAGGGAGATATTTCCACTGAACCAGAAATCAAAATTAATTACAAAATGTCAATGACACTAAACTTTCAGGCACTAAAACCTAGCAACTAGTCACCATCTGCTTGTGAAAATAGCATTAACTTGTTGATTTCTGGGTCTCTCGGTTGCATAAAACTTGTCAGTGACTGCAAAAGACCCCTCAGAAATACAGTTTGTCTGCCTCTGCTGCTTCCTGTGTTCTTAGGCCCACATCTCCCCTACCAGCATTAGAGATGCAAATGCCAGATCTCCTCCATTTGCAAACTAAATGTCAGCCAGACAGCCACTCCACCCCAAAAAAGCAAAAAAAACTTCATCAAGTGAAATGTCTCAGTGAATAGAGAATATGTCAGCTACTGCAGAATCTGTATACTACCCCATATGCCATGTCTGACCAAGTGTCATGGCCCTTCTCCCAGACAGCATGCCTTTCAGTGGAAACTCAGTTCATCGTGCTGACCAGGAGAGTGCCTGAAACAGGAAGTCCTAGACTGCAGACCATACGAATCACTGTTGAGTTGAAGCAACCAAACAGGGGTAAGTACCTGTCTTTTCTTGTTTGGAGTTTGACCTATGTGAAAATGGATATTAATTCTCTATATGTGATTGAAATGATTGTAGGGCCAAATCTGTCTTTGTCTGAAGTTCAAAACTTTTTAATGAGACGTGGTAAAGAAGAAGTTGCCCTGAAGAGACCTCTGCTGGTCTTTTTTCCAAACAAGTCACCACATGAGGATAAACCTGGGGGCATTACCTCCACTGATCACAGGTGCGGCCTTATGTGTTAAGTGAAACTTGCAAAATGAAACTTGATCGTCGCTGAAGTGTGACTGGAGTAATGGATGTTTGAGTTTTGTTTCCTCCTTGTTTAAACAGTGCCCCATCTCCAGTGCTGCCACCTTCCAGAACGTACCAGTTCTTGTGTGAGCTCCAGAGGTTCCTTAGTGATGTTCTCCCCCAGAAGAAGGCGTTGTCTTCACCTGACGGAAATGCCGTGGCTCTGCCGCTGGCCTCGCTGAGCTCTATGCCACCCCTGACCCTGGGTGAGTCCTCCAGCGAGAGCCTCCTGCTGGGGTTACTGAACTCCTCAACGCCGACCCTTTTCTCCTTCCCCCAACGGGGCTCTGGGCTGCTCAGCCACCGAGTGGCGCTCTCTCTCCAGCCACCGCTGCTGTCCATGCTTCGGCAGGGGCTGGACGACGCGCTGGCCCAGTTTCGGCACGAGGAGGTGGGAGGTGGGCATTTGACTGACAGACTAAAGAGGCTAAGTGATCTTAGTGCCTTGCCAGCTGAAGGGATGGATCAATCAGGTGGTGAGAGAAGTTTCTCATTGTGTTCAGGACTAGGCTAATCCATGAAACAAGATGCATGATTTATATCCCAGTTATTGTCTCTGTTTAATCCAAACATACCACAACTTAATCTACTTAATCTACCTCAACACATGCTCACACATAAACTCACAACTCTTAATGAATTAGGATGAAATTGCCCTTTCCAGCAATGCCAGAATTGTCCTGACATTAGCATGTGTCTGCAGGTGATGGGGAGTCCGGTGAGGTCCAGTACTGTGCCCTGCTGTTGCTCAAGGCCTTGCAGACTGTCCTGGGGACCTGGGAGGCCGAGCGATCGCAGAGGTTAACCCGCGGAGGGGGCGAGGAGAGTCAAGGAAAGCACAACCCCTGTCGCCTGCAGAGCTTGACCATCTCCCTCGAGGCCTTCCTTCTGGAGCCTTCCGTGGCCACCATCAACAACTGTGAGGGCGAGTGTAGCTTCCCTTTGCCCAAGGGCAACAACCATGCCATCCTGATCAACAGCATGGTGCAAAAGGGGGGCTGGACTGGCCGCGCCCCCTGCTGCGTGCCCACAGAGTATGGAGACCTGCTGGTCGTGGAGCTGGACAAAGATGGCACCACCATCTCCGCCAAGACAAACATGGTGGCCAAGGAATGTGGCTGCCGCTGAATTAATTCAGAGTGATGTTTGTGTTTCTGACCACAGCCCACTAACATGACAGTGCACAAATATATATGGACTTGTGCATGGTTTTTTTTTTCTTTTTGATTCTCACTACCATCATGTAATTGTATTATAATTACGCTGTACATACGCTGATACATCACAACTGTATTTATTTCCCTATCTACATATTTTCACAATTGTGCTTTAACTGACACATTCCTTATGACAGTAAAGGTATTTTTATGTACGTAGGGTCTCACAGAACAGATGTTATTTCAGTAGAAAACATTAAAACCACTTCAGTTATGTAAAGGTGAAAGGCTGTTTGGAGGATTTGTAATTTTGTGTACAAATTGAAGAACATGTGACTACGCACAGTAGTAAGTATTGACTGACTTGCCCCAAGTAGCTTCTGAATAAAATACTATAGGAAGCAATAGCATTACATTTACATAGATGGACAAAATATTTGAACCAAGAGATGTAATTTATTAACAGCGACAAAAGTAATGTTACAAATACCGATTTATCAAAGCAAACATTGCTTCTCTTTCTCTGTTGTCCAATCTCTAATGGCTTAAGTAATGCTAGTGCTGAAAAAAAGTGTGAAATCTTGGGGTAGATCAATCTGCCCTCATGGCATGAGGCATAGTAACATCCTGTCACTGGCTTTGTTTCTGAGCTTATTGAGTCATGCAACTATCTGATGATTCAGTCATCACCGCTGTCACCATTGTCTCCTCTTCCAACATGTCCCTCCCCTTTCCTTCCCTCTTTTACTTTTTTTTTGTATCACATTCTCTATCAGCCTGTCTCTTCACCCCCTATCCCCTCAGTCATCTCCATCCAGTGCTTCCAGCACAGATTTCTCCCTCAGAAGTCTGACGGTCGGGTCTCGTTTATGGATCTTTTTGCGTATCGATCGTCTCTTTAGCGTGTCATCTTCCAGGCCCCAGTTCCAGAATGCCAAGGTGTCCCACAGCAAGCTGCCAGGCTGGTACCGACACAGAGGGAGCAAGTCATGTGATCAAAGCAGCACCACCCACTGTACACTGTACTGTACATGAGCGCCTGTACATTTCTCCCAAAGCAATCTCTCCCCAGGCAAAGAGACCTCGAACCAAGCAAGGTCTGTGGCTTTAACTACCTGATTAGTTCCGTCAGTCATGCTCAGACCATCCTCCTCCTCCAGGAAGGTATCCAGGGCCTCTGAAATAAAGCAGGATGCTGGATACATTAGAACCATGTGCTCAACAACACAAATAATCAGTTACACCTGGTAAACATAATGATAACAAACAATACTGAATCCTAATCTGTTTTTGATGATAATACAGAGGACCTGGCAAGGAGTGCACACCTGTAGACTGTAAAAAAAAAAACATTTCTATATGCATCTATTGCATGGGCCAATGGAATTGTTCATGTTCAAAGTTCATGTCAAACAACAGTAAAAAGAGTTATTACCTTGCACTTGCTCAACACTTGAGCTGACCACCACAATTATCATGGCCAGGGCAATACATCGGTTCAGTGTGATGCCTTTCCATGGATTCTCCACCTGACTCAACGATTCAACAGGAAGTTTCCGGCGATAGGGCACTACCATAACATAACAACACCATGTAAACAGGCACCTTCTGGCCTCATGAATCACATGATCTATGAGAAATCAATGCCTACACATAGTCTTCACATCCACTTAGCAAGCTCTAACGGTGGCACATCCTGTTAGGCTATATCTAAATCAAAATGTTACCCTTGTTTAATAGGTATGCCTAGTAGGAGTAATAAGCCAAAGCTGCATTGGAAAAATGTTTGAGTGGACTGCATGGGCCCCTACCATTTACATTTGACATGTTTTTGCTTGCACACAGGCATGCATTAGGTTTACTGTTTTTTCCCCCCAAAACCACTGTATAGGCTATTGTTAAACAAACTATTTCACTTTAAGATTAGACGCTGTAAGATGAAGGTAAGTAACAAACTTGAGGGCAGGTCTTCTTTAGAGCAATCAAGGAACCTGAAGATAAACAGGAAACCATTAGCAAGTCCCGTTTTCCAAGAAAACGTAGGCTTCAAGTAACAATAATGTGAATGCACTAGAATTCATCTTAAACTGCATTGTTAGGCGTGAAATTGTGATATTTCAGCAAATGGTAGCCTATGCTAGTCTACGTTATGTTTAATTTGAATGAATGACAAAGATATCCAAGTCTCTATGAAAACGGCTCAGTCTGCAGCTGACGAAACCGTTGTGATAAACATCCCAGAAGACTGTAGCCCACCACAACTACTTACTTTAAATAGCCAGGCTCAATCAAATTGGACCAAGAGTAAGATAAACACCGTCGTCTATGACCACAACATATGCTGATCCACATGCAAACAAACCGCAGACAATCGTGACCTTGTGAATTGGTATGAAAGTGGCCTACCTGGATTAAACTGTTGGGTTGTGCGATTGGATAAGAGCTGTAGACTTCAGAATCAGGGTGTCAACCCACGTCTCGGATTTTACTTCAGACACTTGACACTGAGCGACGGGCACAGCTGGGTCAGCAGCAAAAAATAAAAACCTGGCGGTGATATGGACAGTGTTTTCATCTTATGTGATTTAAACTCATATTGCAGGTACCTCGAACTAGGGGACATTCTCATCTGGCTGCATAGTAGGCTAGGCCTAGACTAGGTTGATTTTATTGTTAACCTAGCCTGCATATTCACACGGGCACGGTAGGCCTATGGTAACAGAAAATAAACCGCAGCTGCTCTAGCATCAACTTAAAATATATCTCGTTGAATTGTTAAGTCTTGAATTTGTAACAAATGTTATGTAAATCAATTTCCACGGTTGTTTCAGGGCATGTAAATCTCGGTTATGCAATAAAATATAGCATAAGATCATTTACGTAAGATAAAGCGCTCTGCCCCCATTATGACTCCATTCGGGCAGGGCCCGCCCCTTGCTAGGAAAACTGATCGTCGTTAGAAAAACAGTGTCATTTGGTGGAGAAGCGAGAGAGATCTGCGGGCTTGGACGTTGGCCGGATGGTTAAATCCAACCTACAGACGATACTAAATAGCCATTGTTTTGTGCGCGAAAAAGAGAGAAATATATCAAAAATGCCTATCATCGATCTGAATAGTAATAAACCCGAAAGTGAAAGGTAAGTTGTGGATCATAGAGTTGTTGACATGGAAATGGGCCCAACTTAGCTGCTATGTTACCTGTTTAGTTAGCCATCCTGCTGAGCTAGCTAGCAGTTTAGCATGCCTTTTCATCAAGATTTGGGAATCTGGGTAGGTAACGTTAGCTAGCATTGTGGGCCTCGTGCCTTGTTTACACGCAATACATTTCATCCAATATTGTAATATTAGTATGTTAAACTTGAGCGGCAAGTATTAAATTTGCCTTTGGTAAATACACGTATGTGCTTTATTTCCCAAAGTGTCATCGGAGTTCAATTCAGATGTACGTTGAACAATGGTTGAAATGCAAAGCGCTCGGCTATGCTGACTAACCAGTCGAGAATCCTATTAAAACAATTTAGCAATCGGACATGGTTAGCTACATAGAACTAGATAGCTTCTAGCCCGCTAACGTAACGTGTTTGCCTTGCTAGGTGAACTAGCTCTGGAGTCTAGGGTTGGCTGTATGCAGCTATATCTGTGCGATTGTCTTAATTAGCATAGACTAGCTTAAAGTAGTTGATAAATGGAGAAATTGTTATTGGGATGAACAGTAGCTCACCTATTCACGTATAAATGCATTCGTATACATTAATTGCATTCGTATACATTAATTAAAATAAAGGTACTGTTAATACTAGAAATGTAGTTAGCGGCTAGCTAAACTATGCTATGCTACTTAACTCGATTTGACATGCTAACGTTAGATGGCTATTTTGGCGTTAAAATGTGCTTGAACTTGAATATGGATAATGACCACAAGTAACCTTAATTCATCTGAGGGAGTCAAGGGCATTTATCCAGCCTTTTATGGTCTAAACAATGCCATGACAAGTGGTTAATAACATGGAATATTCTAGAAATTGTTGGCTAGGTCCTAGCAAAGGGTCCAATCTGCGGCAACGTTTATTTACCGTACTTACTGGTGGTGTTAATGCTAGCCTCTGGATTACCATAGGAAGCTCACGGTAGCAAATATTGAATATTTAAAATGGAAAGCGTGTAATAAAAATAAAGCCCAAACCTGCTGTCCCTCAAGTAGAGCTAGATTTATGATAGAATCTTTTAGCTCGCCTAATTTCCGTGCTCGTAGTTCCTCAGCCTTCTTGTGTTGCGTAGTTAGCTGCTAGCTAGTTAGCACTAGCTAAACTAGCAAGCAAATCCTCTGATTTGCAGTGTTACATCTACTTGCTACTTGTTTATTGAGACATGTAACGTAATGTTACTATAGTTTGGTCGAAATTGAATAACGTTAGAGCCTCAGTTGCCTAAACGTTTCAGACGGTTTAGCATTTAATAGCGATCGCTTTAAGTCCAGGTTTACAGTTGACGTTAACCCTAACCATGCGACGACCTAAATTCCTAATGGGTCAGATAGTAAAGTAAGTAATGTGACATTAGTGATATGGGCCATTGATCGAAACATCATTATTGCAGCACACTTCATGTTTAATACCACCGAGTCTATGATCAATTGATTAAATATAATGATTGTTGTCGATCATTTGAATTAAGGCAGGATTTTTTTTTGTATTTCAGGGGCTTGATTATTTTCAAGGAAATGTATAAGTCCGTTCAGTTTTAAGGGAAACAATTAAAGAGTTTGTCTAGTTGGTAACCGCCAACACGGTATGAATCGTGTAAAATCTAAAGCTCATCTACGCAGATTCTTAAAGTGGTCCACACGCTAGCATAGTGGTCCGCGTGCAGATGTGGTGTTGAACTACCTACGTGCGACTCCGAAGCAAAGTTCTGATGAATCACACAGATGAGTTGGTTTCAACATTGATATTGCGACACATATTGTAGCAACGCCAGTTTACACTTAAATTTGCGTCAAAATGCTCAGCGTGACCTTCGAAAGAGAAAGTGGAATACGATTAGCTTACTAGTAGCCTGACATAACTAGCATCAAGCTGTTAAGATGGGGTTAGTTAAAATAATAGGTACTTTATTGTCCCTTGTCTATAGTTATAAACACCGAAGTTCCTTATAAATGTAATGGCATTTAGTAGTCTACAGCCTGACAGCATCTTTTAAAGAAATCTGATGGTATTTTGTTGCAATCAGGTAAATTGTCCCTCATAACTTTAAATATTTATGTCCAGGTCAAGGTAGGGCAGTTGTATCCTCTTAAGTCAAGCTCCTGTGTACCACTCCATACCGTGTATGAGTGGGAACATGGCTTTTAATCAGTTGTGTCTCAGTACTCAGTCTCCTTCTGTTAGCAAACTAACCAGCTGTGCTGTTTGGCTAGCTAGCTGGGCACTCAGGAGGTTTTTTTTTTGCAGGCAATGCACTTTGCATGTTTGTGGCTTTTAGTGACAAGACAGTACAGAGTGACAATGCATCGTCATCTGCTACACTGGTTTCCATGACGCGCCAATCCCTTCCCAGCATCCCTTACTCAGGATGTCTTCCTAAGAGCCCTCCTGACCCGTGCAGGGTTTTTTGGCGGATTTGCATCTTGACATATGGGATTGGATGGGTACTGTTATTCTGGCCACTCTAATCCTCTCTCGTAATGCTTGTGATTCAGCCAAGTACGAGCCACTTCATTCATCTGCACTGTGATTCATTACACAACAAAAAACTGGTCCTCTGCGTCAATCACCCCAGCTGTCTGATGCTTTCTAAGCCCTATTTTATCTGTGTATGGTTTTCATTTTATTTTGTCAGTAAAGAGCCTGTAGGATTTTGTATGAGTCATGCTTAGGGGCTTGACAAGAGGTGTGTGTGTGAGACATAGAGGTTCAGACATTTCATCACACATTCACTCCACATGTCACACCACCTTAATGATGACGTAGAGTGTGCAAGTTGTTATGGTCATTCCCGTCTCAGAGACGATGCAAAGAGTGCTTATGACCACATTTCCTCATGCTTGAAACCCTGCTGACTGCCTCCTGCCTGGATGGCCTGAGATCCCTAATCATTTATGATTGGTTACATCAGCAGAGTTTTAATAATTAAACTTTGACCCTCTAAATGGCACACTCTAGTGGTAATGTTTGACAAGAACAGTTGGTGCAGAGTAGAGAGCAAGTACAGTGAACACTCTGATCCCACATTGCTTAGAAGTGCTAGCGAGTCACACATTGTTGTGACAGACCACACTCTGAAACTACCTCATTGTAAATCCACTGGCCACCTTGGCAACCAAGGCTCAGTTCTCCATGGTATGCAAACACGATCAAATTAATTTGGAGTGTTTTTAAATATGTTGTTAATTCAAAAGTATATTGCTTTCAACCCTAGCATGCTCCATAATGTACAGATACAGCAAATATAACTTGTAGTTATCGGTAACTAGTGCTTGCAGTCTTACAGATTAATTTATAATGGACCTGCAGTGTTTTTAAGTGCTCTTTACTCAGCAAATTCACCATGTAATGCAGCCCAGATGTAGTTTGCCATTATTTACCTTGAGCATAGCTGCTGTTTGTTAAGTGACACACTAACATGGAAATCGGATGTTATTTTACTGAACAAAACAACTTGCAAACCAAATTCCAAATAGGAATGAGTTTCAACAAGGAAATGCAACAGTTTTTATTTGTATTACCAAATCGTGTCGGCGTCACCATTCCACAAGATGGCTGTTTTGAGGCTTTGTGAAGCCAGGACCCAGATTCCAATCCCCGTCATCTGAAGAATTTGTACTAGTTTTCTTGAACAACTATTTTGCTCCATAAACTTAGAATAGCTTTGTTGTAAACAATGGAAAATTGGCAGAGATTCTCTGAAATGGTTAGATAAAATGATGGTGGGAAGAGAAGGTTTGAGGTTTGTTTGCTCAATTGTTTACAGTGCATTGCACTCTGAACTCCTTCTTTGAATACAACAAGCATGTCGACTTTTTGAAAGGTGGATGTGGTTGTTAACATTACCCATGTTTTTGGAAAGGTAGCCTCATGTTAATCATTGCTTGACGGTACAAGTAAACAGCCTAAACCTTGCCTGATTGACTTCCTCAAAACAAAACATTTGTACAATGTGAGCAGTCACAAGATTTGCCCTATGAACAGTTCCTCTTTTGCCTCAGCCTATATAGGAATGTTTAGTAATCAACTTATCACAAGACAGTAAGTTAAAATGAAGTAAATTTAATATGAAGTGTCTCTCTCTCTCCCTCCCCCCCCCCCCCCTCCTCTAGTGTGCGTCGGTGCTCCCGGTGTTGCAGTAACCCGTGTCCGGGGCCTCTGTGGTGTTCCTGATGCCCCTCTCCCACCCCTGAAGATCCCAGGTGGGCGAGGGGAAGGCCAAAGGGATCACAATCTTACAGCTAAGCTATTCTATTCTGTAAGTAAACACTTATAATTCACACACACAGCCTCCCAGCTAACCAACTCTCTCCTGTCAGTCTGCCAAGAGTTTAATTAGGCTTCATCCATGTATGGGAAAGACTAGTCCAACTAGCTATTCAAAACAAAGCAAGCATGCCCTCTGTTAAAAAAAACTTGAACTTCTAGTTCAGCAACTCTGCCCTGCCAGGCCTTTTTGCCACTGTCTCTACCAGGCCATGGTGTTCTATCTCGCCATTGGATGTTTCTTTTTCGGCTGAGCTGTACTGTCCTCTATTTCCCATGTTCTTGGCAGCAGTTAATCTGTCCAGTCCAGCCACTCTCAATCTCTGTGCTAATCTGCTCTCTGTTCTCGGTGGCTTGTCTGCCCCGTTAAGAGCCCTGACAGCGACAGTGGCCTGCCTAAGCTCCTCGGTCTCCCCGAGCGACCGGCTTAGCGGTCATGAATGTTTTTTTTGTTGTTTTTTTTCATTTCTCAGTGAATCTGTTTGCAAATGATATCGTAAACCCAAGTGGTCTCACTCATGAGTACACCTTTTTTATTTATTTTTTATTTTTTTGGTCACCGAACACAGTGACCGAAAGACCAAAATAGCTTTGACAGATTTATGAACAACATCACAACCCTCAAGGGAGTCTGTGACTCTCCCTCAAGTGAAATTACACCCCAAAGCTGTGTGTTGTGATGAGCCAGTCCGAGCCAGCGGTTTGACTTCTGGGCTTTTCCATGTCCTTTGGGTAGGGAGGATCGGGGGGCTGCACGGTATATCTATACACTCAGCCATCCCCTTGACCTTTACTGTATGCAGAGGTGGGGCTATTATTAACCTGGAGGGGGGCGATTTTTCTTGAGCGCTTCTTTTCCTTATGTGTCCCTTGCTATGCTGCAGAGCCGGTTCTGCTCTCACACTCTGTCTGCTCTGTGTGTCCGTGCAGGATTCTCATCTGCTGGTTTTTGAGGAGCCTCCCCCACAGACTGGCCGAGTGCGCTTCCTGCTGTTTGAGGCGAAACGCGCCGAGGCCAAGGCACCGGCCTGGAGGGCGGCACTGAAGGGGGCCAGCCTCTATGTGGAGATTCCCCCTGGTGTCCTGCCCGAAGGCAGCAAGGACAGGTGGGCACGAATGCGCACACACACACACACACACACACACACACACACACCAATTTCACAAATATACTACCTCGAATATTTCATATTACATGTTTATTAGTCTTTAGACTGATGGTCAGTGTGTGTGTGTGTGTGTGTGTGTGTGTTTCCAGCTTTGCTCTGTTGCTGGAGTTTGCGGAGGAGAAGCTTCACGCGGATCACGTCTTCATCTGCTTCCACAAGAACCGAGACGACCGAGGTGAGTCTGCCGTCAGACTGTTTTGCATCTGTCTGGTTCCTCTTTCACTTCTCCCTGGTTTGCTTGTCTCACTTCCCTTATTGCCCAGATAAGTTACACTCTTTCTCTCTTTCTACCCAGCTCAACTGCTTCGGACGTTCAGTTTCCTGGGCTTTGAGATTGTGCGACCAGGTCATCCCCTCGTCCCTTCCCGCCCTGACGCTTTCTTTATGGCTTACAGCATCGAGAAAGACTCATCTGACGACGAATAAGCTTAATCCTCTCACATGCATACACACACACACATGCATACTCACACACACATTCACACATTCTTTAATGTACACACCTTTTTTTTTTTTCCCACCATCATCCTCAGTGAAGGATAAAGATTCAAGAATTTAAAGAAGAAAAAAAAACAACTAAGTAGACATTTCCAGTGACTTTTGTTTTTCATTTCACGCCTCCCCTTTGGAGTTGTGCTGTAGAAACGTGACATTTGCACTTGTTTTGGGTCTGGATATGGGTCTCATTCAAGCCTTGCTTACACCTGGCACACATTAACTTGTTACCTTTCCTACCAGGGCTTGTCCCAGTTCACTGAGGCACCTGCCTTTCCTCCTCCACTGAGTCGAGGCCACTGGAGAGGGAGGGCTGTCTGGCTGATATCCCACTCACTTGACTTATCAAATGGCCCAGTGGAATGTCAGCCATTTTGTTTCTGCCTATCCAGTTACCCTAACGCAGTTTGAGGAACGGAGGTGGTGCGAGCAATGAACTGGGATGGATCCCCAGGATTCTTATTTGTTTGTTTGTTTCTGTTTAATTATCTCTAGTCCTCCAACTCCCTCCATCCTCCGCTTTTACCAATCATCTCTAGGGTGTAATATTTATGATTTATGAAGGTGTCCATGCAACATTAAAAACATTATGTAAGTAGTTTTGTTCTCATGGCTATTTCATGTTGATTTTAATGTTTGTATTGATTTTTTTTTAATGTGTGCATGAATCTTGAGTTTTAGTTGTGATTTTATTGAGACTGAAATCTGCATGTTGTAACAGTGCACAGAATAAAGTGCTCAAACAGATTAATATGAATGGGTTTTATCATTGGATGTGTAGCCTGTTTCATTTCTGAGTAAAGGGATTACTTTGGAATCCTTGGTCTCTTGCTAATGGTTGTGTGACCTTGTTCATGCTAATTCTTCTGTGTCTGTGATGCCTGTCTGACGTGCACTCAGTTAAAGTACAGCAATGAATGAAACTAAAACAGGTGTTCTGTCCTATCGTCTAAATTGTAGTTGTTACTTTTGACCTGCCTCTATCTCAGCCCTGTGGTTGAGGATTATATAGCTCTGTTAAAATTCTGGATGTGACTTGGATCATGTAGGTTCCTGTACCTGTGCCAGCTTTGGTAAATAAATAAACTGATATCGAGCCTTGTTCTCACAGAGTGTCCATGGTCAAGGTCAAGGTACTTCACTCAGGTGATTGTAAGCATTGAGAACACTTTTGCCCACCCATAAAAGTCTTGAATATTACTAGCCTAGAAATCTAGATGCATCCTGGTCTGGCTCGTCAGGCTAGAATATTACATCACCCAAGGTGGAAAGTTATAAGGCATAAATATACTACTACACTTGCATAATTTTTTGAAACGTCTCATTTAGCTAAGGTGCTGTAGAAGGTATTTTTTATTTTGCCTGACGGTGTGAACATTACAGTTCAGTTAACACCTCAGAATCCATTGCACCATTATCTTTAATAGAAAATGTAGTTTACCATTTTGTCACTTAAACATGAAATGACCATTGTAATGGAATAAGAAAGATTGGATTTCAACATCACAACTAAACACATTGCTCATCTATCCCTGCTCAGTTTTAGCTGGGGAATAGTTTGCAAGACATCAGAATCCTGTGTTTGATATGAAATATGAAATGGCTGGCCAGTTGGGGAGTTGAGAGGTTAGCTGTATAAGGCTCCCTTGCACCACTAACTCAACAGAAATTATTTAAAAGTCTCATGGCCACAGAGTATGTGAGATTTATGGAAAGGCAACATCAGACTTTCATGCTAATGATTCATTTATGTTGATTTAAAAAAAGAAAAAATGTGGGCCATTGACAATAACTTTAGTTCTAAATAGAAAGGCCCTTTTTTTAGGTCAACCATCAATTTTGAGAAAAAATCTAAATGGCATCTGTGATGAATATATAACTTGCCAGTTCATCTGGTAAGTAATAAGAGTAGACAGCAGGGACAGATTTCTTTCATTGCTGTTTGAGGAAGATGAAAATACTGAACCAGAGCACTTATCTGTGTGTCAGGGGCAGTTATTAATAATTGAATGTAGCAACTGTAGCGCATGATTCTTCAAACTCAGAAGAAGGTTAAAAAGAAAACTAAATGAACAACCAACATGGCCTTAGTTTACTTATTTACTCGGTTTTGTAGCATTCTTATGACATTTCATATCCTGCAAGCTCCTTCCACGAAAAGCTTATCTGTAACTTTGTTACATTCAGAGAGGAGATCAGTGGAAGAGCCCTAGCAATGGCATTTATCACAACAGCAGCCCCAGTAGCATCAAACCCAGCCAGCCAGTCTCATATCTCTGTGTGGTGGAGGCCCAGCTTCGCAGTGGCATTAAGCACAGTATGGGCATCAGTGAGGCTGAAGTATTGAAGGCAGAGGTAAGCCTCCCAGTCCACAGAAGACTGATCTGAGAACAGACCTCTCTCGGCCAGCTTGAGAAGCAGGAGGGAGCGTTTGACCAGCAGCCAGTTGTGGACAGTGGTGGGGTTGGGGAGGCTGTGCTGGAAGAGAGAGGCCCGTGGGCCCCAGAGAAGAGCCTGGAGGAAGGGGGCTGTGTCGGTCATTTGCAGCTGGTTCTCCGGAATCAGGAGCTGGGAGAGGAGGCACATGAGGCCCTCAGAGTAGGGAGAGTCTGGTAGTGTGCAGCTCCTGTGGGCATCTGGGAGGTGCAGACAGTGTTGAAGCAGCCGGCCCAGCTTAATCTGGTGTGAGGTGACTGGCTGAGATGAATTGGTTGTAGAAGGGCATAAGGTCAACACTACTCGAGGGGTCCCCCGCTTCATCCAGAGGTTCTCAAGGTTCCCCAAATGCTTATCTTCCTGCTTTTCCGCTGTGTCCTTCCTCTCACAGTTGTTCCTTCTTTTGTTCATTCCTTCATTACTCTCCTGTGACTCCCCAGTCTCCCTCCTCTTCAGCTTCTCAATGCCACCATCATTTTCTGCCCAGGACAGACGGATGCTAGGTGGGTCCAGGTCAGCCACCTGAATACCGTGTGTCATAAGGTGCAGGAGAGCCTGGCTCACCTGAAGCAGCAGGAGGACTAGCCGCCTGTGGTACACCTCAGGGTGACTGCTGTGGAGAGCTCTCCCCTCCAGCACAAACCCCTCCAGGTCGCCCTGAGGCACGTCTCTGCTGACCGTGACATGGTAATCCTGTTTGAGCAGAGACAGGACTGAAGGCTCTCTCTGCATTTCTGCCTGACTGCTGCCACCTTGTGGCCAATTTGGGGACAAAGTTCCTCTTTCCCTCTCTGGTGCCAGGAGTAGGTCTGTAACTGGACCACCTGGGAAATGACTTACCACCTGTTGAACATTGGCATGGGGATGCTGAGGTAAAGGTGATGCTGTGCTCACCTGAAATGGAGAGTTAGAGGTGGGTCATTAGGGCAGAACATCAGTGTTTCTGATATACCAAAATCTATAATCTCCCCATTGTAGTTTCTGGTCATTTTTTCTTATGATTTTCAAATGATAACATGCACTGTGGTGGTGTTGGAAATGTAGCTTGTGACTGTATTAATGTGTTTGCAGAGTGACAGTTAGATTTCTCAACACCTGTTGCCAGCTTGCAGGAAGTGGCTTTGTATGACAGATAGTGTAGTCAGAGGCCTTCCTTATATGGGAGAATGTGCTTGCGTGTGGTTTTCATCTAAAGCATGAGAATCTCTTTCCAAATGATAAGCATCACAGCTTACTGTTATTACCTCTGCAGAGCTGTAAAGCTTGCCAACTTGATCTCAGATAGAACTAGCAGAACGCCTCAAAATGCTCACACGCAGAGGAAGTGACTGAAGTGTTATGGTCTATGTATATAGTGTCACATTTGCCTTTAAGCTGTGACTGTGATTTGATGAGACAATAAGCTATTTCTGACATATTATGCGCACAAATTAGCAATGTCCCATGTCAAAACTTCAATTGAAATCTGGTCTACTCACCTTGATATCAAACTCCTGTTCATGCAGATTGGGGCATCTCACTCTGTAGTGCCATACGCCGTCCTGGGCATGCAAGAACAGGTCATCCTGGCACAGCAAGAGGTCCTGGGGCTGGATCTGCCCCAGGCTGGCATCCGCTATCCCGACCCCCTTCTCTATTTTTTCCACAGTACTCCGCAGGAAAAGCAGGAGGCGCTGTTGGAGCTTCTCAGACACCTGCGCCTGGTCGCCAAGGTTCGAGAAGAAGCAGGGTAGCTGCTCATCTGGAGTGTCAAAACCTAGCTGAGGGAGTTGGGGTGGAGACGCGACGTCCAGCTGTTCCTCAGGAGCCTCCTCTTCGGCACTGCAGCCTGGGTCAAACACTGCGTCCTCGAGAGGGGACAACCTGGATAGAGGGTTGAACTGAGGCAGAAGGGTGGGACGGGTGTAAGAAGAGCCAGGGAACTCTTCTGGCAGGGACATGGTGCGGGCCAGTCTCTTTTTGGGAACAGGGGGAGGGGTATTCTCTGAGAAATATCTCTCCTGGTGGCAATCAGAATGTTCTACAGTAGAAAAAAGATACACACACAATGAAGAAGACAAGAATAAGAACAAAATCATCATTTCTGAGAAATCACAATATCTTTCTTACAACATTTGAGTTTCTTCAAGTAGTCCTAAGCTATCGCTGTTATCGCTAATCGTATATTAGTTAGTGGCTAAAAGAAAAAGAGTGTTAGTGGCTAAAAAAAAAAGAAAATATACAAACAAGCTATTTTCACATGACCTAGAACATGTCTGGTCTTGGCCTCAATCACATAGCCTATGTGTCTCAGTCCAGGTGTCGTGTGCTAGCGCTAAGTAGCCATATTCGTATGGCGGTGATTTGTAACAAGCTTGTCTCGATGTGGTTGGCCTGCTAGTATTGTCAAGGTGTGGTTTCAGGTGTCACTTCCCTTGATTCCTTTCCCACGGAAAAGGAGGAAGGGGAGTGCTTGCCACAAAGGCGTTAAAAAAAAGCATGTCAAAAGAACACAGCCATCCCTTTTTTGGAAAGTTATACTTTGCAGTGCCAACACACTGAGAGACTGCTCTGAAAAAATAACATGTTCAATTGCTTATCAACGACATTACTACTGTGTCATGATACGCACTGGTTTCGTCTTTACTCACCATAGCGGTGGTGTATGGGGCACTGCGGTGCGAAGCAGTCACAGCAAGGCGAGGTGGGGACAGAGAATGAGCCGGGGGTCAAGTCAGGAGAGGGCAACGGAGAGGGGAGGACCATGGAGCTTGCTCTGGACTTCCGGTCAACAGAGCTGGTGCTGGAGCTTCGAGAGTACAGACTCCTAAACACACACACACACACACACACACACACATACAGATGAACTCTTTCAGTGCTTCAAAGAGGTCTACTGTGAATTCAAGGCTCTCACTTTACTGACAATTCCAGAGAGAACACACTACTAACTGAACAAGTGAATACACATTCGTCTCACACCTAAGGATGTGATTAATCAAGGAATCCTTATCATCTAAATGGCAAAAAACAAACACTTTCAGACGCCTCTCTGGGACAATCTCACATTTGTGCCAGCCTCTGCAGCTCAGGACTTGCCCTTCTGTCGATCTCTTTGATGTGGTGAGATCTGCAGGCATTGGGTGCCAGTGCTGAAAAAGCAGGTCGAAGCGAGGACCTTGTTCTGACAGGTCTTACCTGCGTTGTTTGGCTGGCAGGGCGGGTGGCAGGTCCTCTGCTCTGCTCGAAAAGGAGTCCATGGCGGGAGGGATGGACAGATGGATGACTGGCTGGCTTATTGGTAGGCTGGCTGTCGCTCGCCGACGGTACTTGAGCCGGTCGTGTCCTCTGCCCCCTGCAACTGCAAGTTCCTGCTGTCCTTCCTACAGTTGATTTTACTTTCTCTCTCTTTAATCTTCTCTTGTGGTCTTCCGAAGTCTGCGTCTTGTACAGGAACCCGAGTGTGTGCGACTCTCTGAGTGTGCGTATGTGTTTGTGTGTGTGCATGCATGCGCCTGAGCGCGTGTGCTGAGTGAGTGTGGGGGCATATCTACACTGTACACTGACCTCAACTCCAAAATGAGGAACAACCAAAGACCCACAGCAACTACAGCATACTACATCTCATCATTCTCCTGCTTTCACAGGGTGCAATCAGACGGGACTTCTGCAAGTCTAGTCACCATGCTGCAAATGCCCTGCTTCTGCTTAGGTAGTATTTCCCAAGAAGTAACAGTTCAGAGCAGGGGATTCCACAAAACAACACAAACCGGGACTTCTCTGATCTTATTTTAGCATGCTGCACAGGTCCTTACCTATGCCTGCTGTCTGGGGCCCTTCAAGCAGAAAGTCCTGAAGACTTGGCTATGCTATGTCTACAAACACTTTACTTTAACACAGAACATGGTAGTACTTCAAGAGAAGTGCCTTCCTTTTGTTTGTGAGATAAGCATTTGGCAAGTCACAGAGAGGAAACCATGTGTGAGTTTGGAGTGGTTTTTGGTGCTATCTCTTCCTGTCTGTTGGTGTTGCCGTGGTGTCTCATGCTGATGTGTTTCACTGGAAGGGCGTGACAACTGGTGGGAAGTGGGTGTGTGTGTGTGTGTGTGTGTGTGTGTGGGTGTGTGTGGGTGTGTATGTGTGCATGTGTGTGACTGTGAGACCACACTGGCTGTGGTTGAATGAGAGAGAATTGCAGAATGTGTACAGCATGTTCAAATAGTTACCTTGGTAAAATGAATGGGCTGAAATGGGTCTCAAATGACTCATATTATTTTTGCTTGCTTCTAACAAAATGATAAGAGGAAACTGAAATGTTATAATTGACAAAAGCATTAAGTAATGTCTGGCAAGAGCTTAAATGTCTGCCTTGTTCTCAACAGATTTCTCACTCACAGCTACAGAACCCATCTTTAAGATTACCAGCATGGTTGAGTCAAAAAAGAAGTTCACTGATTTGTGACATAAAATAGAGGTTGACTGTGTTGTGACTGTGTGTCACGATATGATGCCACCACTATTTTCCCCAGAATTCAGAAGTTGGAAATTCTGAACAGAGAAAAAAAGTCTGAGCACAAAATCACATGAGACTATAAACAGCATACCTAAAGGTCTCGAGGTCTGACCTGGTTCATCTTTACTATCTCCACCCCTTCCCTCCCACACACTCTATCACACACACAGACAGATAAATCACTGTAGTGTAGCACACAAGTACATTATCCTCTTTGTGTGTCTTTGCCGTGACGTCACCTTTGGCCTTTCCAGATGCTGATGTTGATCAGCATGATAATGGCCTTCGCTCTCCTTCGGAGGCTATGGCTCCCAAGCTTGATGAAAATGCATGAGGTGGTGCTATAGTGGGATCCCTTTCGTCTACACATACTGCCTGCTCGGGCAGTGCAGTGCACAGTCCCCGTCTGGTAATTACGCGCCTAAGGAGGTGGCAATGCTCCTGGGTCCTCATAGAGAGAGGGAGGGATAGAGAGAGAGAGAACAACAGAAGGAAGGAATGAGTCAGTGGCCTTAGGGCCATTGTCTGCTATGATTCACAATCCCAGTTAAGGTAATGATGATGATGCAAGCCAATCGATGTGAGGAGGCAGACACAAGAAGCTTTCAGCATGAACCCTCTCAGAGCTGTGCTCACTGAGTAATGAGTGGTTCTGAGAAAATATATGAATTTTAATTATATTATATTTAAATATCTGAATTTTATAGGATGCATAAATGTCCCAGTGGTCACAGTATGTTTTGTAAAATGAGTAAATAGTGGAATAACAATGATGGTGGCTTTGTTTTGCAAATTCCACCAACATCAATAAAATAATCTGCATCTATCAGAAAACCAAAAAAAGAGAAAATTAATAGAGCAAAGGCTATATTGACTTTCCACACAACATTGATCATTGCTGAATTACTGGTGCTAACATTATATTCAACTGCCTTGTCTATTGTGACGGAGGGATTCACTGATGTTGATGATGATGAAACTGAAAATCCCCCAATTTATGGTCAGGTAGGAAACACTTGCTGTTTTGCATGCTGAAAGGCTCAAGGAGGGAAGAACAGCTTTTTTTGGGACCCTTTTAAAAGCACTGATTCAAATGAGAGAATGAGGGGCAGACAGGGGCGAGAGGGAGGGAGATAAAGGCCCTTTAGCTCTGCTGAGTGCAGCATCATTAAGGCATTGAGCTTTCTGCTTGAAGAGCTCCTTCAGGGTTAGATCCCAGGCAGAGATGGAAACCTACGTCAGCTCCCACAACATCAGCACCACGGTGGGGAGCTCAGTTCACACACAAATGGGATGCAAAAGAGATAGGAGATACTCTGTGAGATAGGCAGCCTATCCCACTGTATAGGCTGATGGGAAAAGTCAAGACTGTACATTGAGAAACTTCAAGTAGACTATGGGTTCATGGGTTGTTAACTTTCCAGGTTGTGTGATTTTTTTTTTGCACCTCCTCCCAGCAGACTAAATATTTAGTTTAACCCATAATAATTCTTAATAGTGAATAAGGAAAATCACTTGCTCAGTCATAGATGTTTTCATGCAGATTCATTTAATCTGAATAATGAATTAATCATTAATTAATTTGATGAATTAATCACAGACTATCATTTCCACAGAACAGTGTGGAACAACCACCTGGTCAGGTCAGGTCATAAAGTTGATTAGATGAAGAGAATGAACAGTCATATATCCAGTAACACATGATGTCTCTTATAAAATATATATTTATTTTACCTCATTTATTGCAACAATCCACAACCTCACAATCTTTTTTTGTTGATCAGCAGGTATTGTCATATTTATAGCATACATCAAACTAAACCATTGCTCTACATGACATCAAGAGCGACTTTAACTGCATAATGATTATAGACATGAGAGCGGTGAGGTGCTCCCTCATACATTGTCCTGTCTCTGCTTCCCTTTCTGGCTGACAAAGTGTTTGCGGAGGACTCCCCAGAGCCTGCACTTGGGTTTGCTCTCTGAGCTTTTGTTGTCTGGGTGATGTGGCTTCGGTGCCATGCTCCCCTCTGTCATTTTATTGCCAGTCCCTTGCAGCAGGTGGGGTGCGGGTGCTGGAGGAGTGTGAGTGTAGCTGGAGGTGCTGGTGGCAGGCCGGGTTTGGCAGTGCGGGAGGCTTCTCCTCAGCTCTGGCTTGAAGTGCCTTTGGTGAGTGGCGCTCTCCTCCTCCAGCCTGCCCCACCGCCGGCTGAGCCCGGCCTGGAAGAGCAGGGCCTCCTCGCTGGCCATCTGGGGGCTCTGACTGAGTGTAATGAAGCCGTAAGGTGTGGTGACTTTGGGGAGGTGAGGGAGAGAGAGGGCTGCACACGAGGCCGGGTCATAGTGCTGCTGGGCTCCTCTGGAGATCCTCCGCTGTGCGGATGGCCCCTTCAGGCTTTCTGGGTCTGAGATGCTCCTGCAGGCTTTTCGACTCACCGCAGGGGAGGATCCAAACCCTGAGGATGTGGAGCCTGAGTGTGATGACGATGAAGAGGACAGAGATTTAGACATGTGTACAAAATCAGTTTCATCCAAATCTGCCCAATATATGTCAGCATCCTCTTCCATCCCTGTTCTCTCTTTATCATTAACGGTGGACCTCACGCTGTCTTCTACCGCCAGACGTGGAATGGTGAACTGTGGGATGCTGCTGGGCGTCACCAAGTTGCTGAGAATGTTGTCCTTGCTTGTCACTCTCTCCCAGCCCAGAGAGTGGGAGCTGTTGTTTGCCCACATGTGCGCCCTCATCCCCACAAGGCTGTGTCTACGTGCGCCCTGAATGTCCTGAGGATCAGAAGCACGCGAAGAACCTGAACAGTTTCCTATACTGAAAGTTCGTGTCACTGCCATACTTCGACTCATTTTCGCGGATCGGTTCGTTGCTGGCTTCCTGTTAATGATGGTAAAGTGATTAGCCTACAGTCTGTGTTGTGAAAGAGATGCTTGTTGGGGAGCTTTTATATTCAGAGGTCCCCAAGCCCCTCCTCGCCTCTCTGAAGAGGAATGAGACTTGCCGTGCGTAAATGTGACGGAGATACTCCAACGGAAGCATCAACAATGCCAGACCAAACACTGAAGCTATATGTAGCCTGCGGTCTATGAGAACAAACTAAATGTAAATAACCGTAAAAAAGGGCTTGTGCACATCCATCAATATTATTATTCAGATTTTCTTAAAAAATAGGGCTAAATACAGGCTTAGCCGGTAAATCACACAAGTTGCTAAATTACAATGTCACATATTTATTTCTAAACAGGCTAGACTAATCAAAACATAAAACCAGAACAGTTTCGGCCAGCTGATTAGGTTAATTAACGAGATCACCGCAAATTGATTGTAGGCCTACCAGAAGATGTGATTGGTTGACTTTTGTCAGGCACTGGATTTATGCGAACACCTGCATCGGTGGTCACGAAACTGCCGTCATTGCCCACGCAGTAATCCGAACGACAGCATCATGACATCGCAGAGCAGCGTTGTGATCGAGCCAGAGAAGACAATTTCTGAGGTTTATTTTATAGGCATTTCTTTTTTTCGACGACCAATACTGTGCAATTGCTCAACGGGCCATTAGTTTATTGTGTGTCTTTTAAAGTCTTTGTTGTGATAGAAGTTGTACCTTACAATTGACCATTAGTGTTCGCTAAAGTGTCAACTTCAACGTTAATGTTACTTGAACCATGTGATTGCTTGCTAGGCATCCGGCAAGCTAGCAAAAGTTAGTTGATAAGTTTGTGATTGGGACTCTGGTGCCCATAAACTTGATTAACATGTGCTCTGTTTCCCCCCCCCAGGATAAATCTGAACAGAAGAGAGTTGGTGTCGTTTCTACTGTACTCTGTCGAATCTCCCAGTTCTGGCCCTTCAGATTCACGGTAATTTCGCAGTTTGCTGAAACCACTTTAGCTAAACTAGCCTAGCAGTGTAACCTGGCCTAGGAAGGCCTAACCATGCTGACTGACATTAGTTAAATGTTTGCCACAACGTAACTGTAATATATTCATAATAGAGCAGATGTTTTCTTGTATTGGGGGGGTCTTTAAAGTTTACATTTATCAAGCAATTCCACTTTATGTGTTGTAGATGCGAGCTTTCCGTGGTTTCTGGTGGTTTTTCGGTTTCTCCACTCCAGAGAAGCCTATTGCCCCCGCTGAAGGTGACTCTCCGACCCGTCCTTGCCGCACAGGCCGTAAACGATTGTGGCGGGCAACTCGCGTCCTGCTTGCTGTTTTGCCATGTAGGGTTCAGAGTGCTTTGGGCTACCCGGTGTGCACCAGCATCGGCCGAACGGTTTCCCCAGGTAGAAATTCAGCTAGTTAATTAACTCTGTCTTTACTAGATACAAAACATAGTTGATTAACTTATTTGGGAAAAGTAGTGCAGTGCTTTTTCGTTGGGTAAGTTACTTTTATTATCTGTTTTACCCTGCATTGTAATGGGACGTTTGAACTGTTTAATCATCCTAAAGAGGTGCAGACCTCTCCCACCAAACCATGTGGAAAGGGCAGCAAGAGGAAGCAGGATGATGTGGATGATGACGATGAAGATTCAGAGCAGCAGTCCTGGGTGGAGGCCCTTAATCAGGAGCTGGCTGATGAGGACGAACCTGATCCAGAGGATCCTGACTATGAGGTGTCTTCTGGATTTAAAAAAAAAAAAAAAAAATCTGTACTAGGTGTGTGGGACTCTGCTTCTCATGTTGTGGCTTAACCGGTCTTCCATCTATCCACAGCCAAGCAGCATAGTCACAGACAGTGATGAGTACCGTTCCCACAACAATACAGAGAGTGACATTGAGGTGGACAAAGGTGTTATAGTTATCAATGATGTCCCATTGGTAAGTGGCCTCAGTTAATATATAGTGATTTCAATCCCCTTTTGTTTGATGCCCCTGGACTTGTTGGACAAGGAATGAAGACATGTCTTGTATATTTACAATATACAATAGTGTCTTGTATACCTAGAGCCAAAATGTAATGTCGTTACAGGATGCGGCTTCCTCTGACTCGTAGTGGAAAGGGAATGGTGTCTTAAGGTAAATGCTTTGCCTTTTTGCTGCCAAGTTACTGTTCAAACTAATTGAGATTTGATTTAAAGGTTAAATGATCCGAGTTCTCGGAGTTCGCTTGCACAGCTGGATGAGATTCTTATTTGTGTCGTTTTCCTTCACAGGTCTTGTTCGTCTGGACTGTTCTGTTTTTTTGTATATGTGTATGTAATATATTTTTGAAAAATAAAGTGGTTCTTTAAAAATTGGAAGATGTGTTTATTGTCTGAGGGTTGTTGTAGTGCATGGCCAGTAGAGGGCAGGACTAAGCTGAACATGGCCTAGTTGTCCCTTTCAAAGCCTTCAAGTGTGTAAATTCAGGAAATGCATATAAAAAGGACTCTGCAGGGTTTGTAAGCATTATCTGTCTGGGGAAAGAACTTGCGTATGTCCAACAGCCTAAGTTATGTCTTTCAAAGAGTGCTAGTTGAAAAAAGGGGCTCCATTGTCTTGATTAGGCCCACAACACATGACTTGACCTGTGCTAGCTTTTTGACCTTGTGTGAACCTGCGGGAGTGTGGGGGAGGCTTATATAAGCTCTTTTACATAAAAAAAAAAAGAGCAATAATAAAAGGGGCTGATTTAATGAATATCTTGTGTAATTACTTTGGCAAATTAACATCGGCATCTTAACATTGCTGCAC
Source organism: Alosa sapidissima (assembly GCF_018492685.1). Lineage (NCBI taxonomy): Eukaryota > Metazoa > Chordata > Actinopteri > Clupeiformes > Clupeidae > Alosa > Alosa sapidissima. The sequence goes on along the minus strand of NC_055968.1, from coordinate 16,893,264 downwards.
AACATGCTGCTGGAAGTGCAGTATTTAGAGCCTTTATAAAAAATGTTTTGTCAGGTTGGTGTGTTGGAAGGGGAAACTGCTTTTTATCCTGTGTCAGATGTCCTTGCATGACCCAATGGATTTGTAAGAAGAAATGACTGGTCAGATGTGTTGTGGCAGCATGCAGAGCCATAACCCGGTTTGGCTTTGAAAGGGTGTAGCCTCTTACAGTAAGTATTCACTATTGTCCCTATCGGGTGTCAAGCAGGCAAAAATGTTGGGTGGGTGTAGTCGGGAGCTAGGCCCATGAGGTTCTACAGAAATATTGAGCATATTCAAAGACTTAGAAAGATTAGTTTAGAAGTCGAAACATTCAGAGTAAAAATCTGGGTGTGCACGTACCTGCCTAACCTGTAATGCTGGTCCTTGACCCGTTGCTTTCTGAATGTATGTGGTTGTTTACCTCCTCCCTCCCAATGTACTGTTTGGGGTGAGTCAGCCAATCTCTTGCAGACTGATGGGTTTTGTCAGCCAGGAGTGGCACTCGGGTAGCATGGTAAACAGGATGCGGTTAGAGGGCATTAGAGGGAGGAAAGGTGAAAGTCCAGCCACCCACACTGCTGATCTCGCCAGCTCGCCTGCTTGGGGTGTATGTGTGTTCATGCAACAAGCTGGCAAGAGGAGGGTCAGTGTGTGTGTTTGATGGTGAGAGAGAGTGTTTTGTATGCATAATTGGTGTTTGTGTCAGGTCTAAGAGAGCAGTGGGTGTTTGTGAAGAATCCTTTGTGCCTCTCAACAATTACTCTTCCAGTGTGCTCGCAAACAGAAGTGCTGTTCTCACTAAATGGCTAACTCTTATTTCGCCCCTTCCCCCACGCAAGATGTGAGCCGCCTTTGAGCATCCATAATGAGTACCACACACTCGAGTAAGTTTTTCATTTTGTATCAACAGATAGAGAAAAAGTACTGACTCTGGTCCTGTCAGGCCTGGATAAGCTCATTAACTGATTTAGGGATGCAACGCATGGTTGACAGTTTTCCTGCAGTCAGCTGGCGTTTTTATTTTGTTGTCTGTATTTTTGGAAAGCTTGGCCTTGGAGGACAGAGCGGGGTAGAATAATGGGATTTTGGACCCGCTCTTGGATGGGGGAGGAGGGAGGATGGCAAAGAGCGGACCTTTGAAGATGCGGGCGAGAGGCGGCCTCAAAAGCGAGCGGCGGTGGCCTGCCGGGATTTCTCGGCCGTCTGCATTTGTGAAGAGGAGACGGCTCAGTCGGGGGGACTGTGTCTGTGGCAGGATGGAAATAAACCAGCTGTACCTCCTCTCTCCCTCTAACTCTTCCCTCCCTCTCTCCATTGCTCTCTCGTGCTCCCTCCTGTGTGTTTCATATCGTTCCTCTGCTATTTCCTTCTCTCTCTCTCTCTCTTTGCTGGCTGCCTCTCATCCTCATCCTTCACTCTATCACTCCTCATCTGCAGGAAACAGTGTGCTGGATGTGGATGCTGATAAAGTGAACTTTTGCTCTGCTGCACAGGCTATGGATTAAAACAACAATCCCTGTTGTGTAGTGGATTTTAATTGTTAATACGCTGTGCATAGCCCATGTTTATGGATGAGGTTCTGCTCAACCACATGGGGCTTCAGGCTAAGTGTCGGGTGTAGTTGATGCTTTTCATTTCTTTGACTTGAGTATGAGGGTGAATAACAATATAATGATATCGAAGAAATAGTAACAGCACTGCCTTTTATTTCTGGGTTGTCATAAATTATTGAAATCGAGTATTTTGTTTCACACACTCTTTTTAAAAATCTTGTAGTTTTTTGTGTTAAAAGCTAAACATTTAACATCTCCTTGTCTCATATTCCCTGTCTGTTTCAGTGTTGTTTTTATGACTGGATTCATAGCTGCTGCTACCCTCTTGTCCGATGCTTACATCATAGCCCATAAAATAAATGAGTGAATTTAATTAAACGTAGAGCTATTACAGGGGCCTCTATAGTGTGAGCATATTTTCACAGGCTAGCTGGCTGACCGCTGACACTGCTGTGCGGCGAGGCCTGCTGCCTGGACGCTAGGCCGCACTTTCACGCAGTTCTCGCAGCTGGGTCCGTCCTCCGGCTGACTTTGTGGGGACTCACCGTGGGTGTGAGAGGCCCCCTTCTGGTGTTTTTGGCAGCAGACCCTGCTTCCGTCAGCACATCCTGGGTGTGTCCGTGCACTGTCACCTTGAGTGTGAAACGGCAAGCGCTTACCGTCTTTAGGTTGCATTTTCTGACCCTTCAAAATCCATTACCTGCTGGATTACACAGTGTTTGATGAGTCTCAGCTCCCCCAGGGTGCCTCGTTTCATCCATGACATTGTGTTCTCTCTCTCTCTCTCTCTCTCTCTCTCTCTCTCTCTCTCTCTCTCTCTCTGCCTTTCTCGCTCTTCTCTGTCTCTAACCCTGTCATATTTTCTCCTTCGTCCATTGTCAGTTTCTTTCCCACAGTATCAATTCAAATTTAAATCGCATTTATGTTTTTGTAGTAAGTAATGTCTACTCGCTCAAAGAGTTGCAATTGGAAATGACTCTTTCAGAGAGATTCAACTGTCTTGTACACTTCAGAACAGCACTTCCTCCTTCAGCTCTTGAGGTTGACTTTTGAGTCAGTGGTTTAATAGACGAGGCTGAAAGTGCCATAACTGACCTTGGAAGGTGGTGTGTTAAAAAGAGAAGGGTTTGCTTTTTCATACATTCTCCCAACAGTCGTTTATTTTCACCTGTGCTCACACACCATTGCATTTTAATTCCTCGGCGCCAGCGATTGCCATGGCCGGAGGCATTATGTTTTTGGGTTGTCCGTTCATCTGTTCTGTAGAGGTTCAAGGTTACTGTGATCACATATATGTCCCATTCTTGTGACCGCAATATATCAAGAATGCCTTCAGGAACATTCTTAAAATTTAGTATGAATGTTTACTGATTTTATTTTTTTTAGGTCAAAGTGTCACTGTAAACACATGTTGGCTACATCCTTTTATTGCCCTATCTCAAAAATGCCTTGAGGAACATTCTTCAAATATCATTTCAACGTTCACTTGGGCTAAAAGATCAACTTGTTAGATTCCTTTCAACTCTATAATCTATGCATTGCATTGCCTTGGCACCCAAATGTTATGTCAACCAGAAATTCAGTCGTACTGCACACACGTGAAACGGTAATTCTAGTTCCTTTTGGCCTTATGTGGTCACTTTATGATTCTATTTCATTTTCCTTTTTTTGCATTCATTCAATCAACTCATTCATTCTCTCTCTCTCTCTCTCTCTCTCTCTCTCTCTCTCTCTCTCTCTCTCTCTCTCTCTCTCTCTCTCTCTCTCTCTCTCTCTCTCTCTCTCTCTCTCTCTCTCTCCCTACCTTCTTCCTCCACTGAAATCTCTTAACCCCTTTGCCCTTACGAGCCACAAAGGTCCTGGGAGAAAGCTGAAGCCGGCATGGGAAGGGATTAGACCTGTGAACCATGTAACTGATAATTCTGTCCTGCACGTGCGTGGAGTGTCTTAGGAGCCGTGTGTAATCTACACTGCTCTGATGAAAAGCTCAGCTGCTCGAGTGCTGCCCGTTTTTTTCCCCACCTCCACCCCTCTCCTTGGCTCGTGCCAGAGCTGTTTCTTGATATTGAGATACTAATTAATGAGTATTAGCTCCATGGGGAGACAGAGAGAGAGAGCACGAGCAGTTAAATCCTCCTATTAATTAATCATTAATTATCTTTGTTTAGTTCCCCCCCCCTCCCCTTCCTCTGTCTTCCAGCTGAGAGCATTTTCCCTATCCATTCAGGGAACTCGGTGGAGTAGCTTGCTGGGCTTTTCCTAATCTAAGCAACAGAAACGGATGGAACTGCAGCTGGAATATAGAGTGCAAAGGCACAGGTGGGAAAACTGATTCCTCCACACACTTTTCAGTCGGACGGAAAAGACTGTGTGCCTATTGAGGCCACAGACACAGTGATTTATTACAGTGGCGATCCCTTTTTGACAGCTAATACAAGAGAGAGCAACGTGGAAATGGAAAGAAAGATTTTCTTTTTGGTGATTTTTCTTTTTTGTCTGCTGCGGATGGATGGGATGGTCGATAGCCAATTTCCGTCTGTCCTTGTGACATCTGAGGTACGATGGAAGTCACCTCTGCTTTCTGTTTTTACCCAGCAGCCCCTCGGCCTGCCAATCACAACATAGAATATTAGTCACTCTGAGTGACTTCCTAAGGGTGGTATGAGTCAAGCAGAGAGGAGAGGAAGTAACTGATAGAGAGTGTGTGTGTGTGTGTGTGTGTGTGTGTGTTAGGAATGCAATGAGAGGACATGGGTCCTTGATCATGCTGTGAGAGTAGAGATATAGGAGTCAGTAATGTAGCTTTGAGGTGCACTCCAACCAGAGCACAGAAGATGTGGTGGTGGTTAGTAATACATGTAACATGTTATCCGCTTTAAAGGCTAGGCTAATGCAACCAGACAGAACTGAGCCAGGGGTATGTTGGTGACCATTTAAAGGTGTTTTGTGGTTCAAATGTTTGGCATTAAGAGGTTGAAAAGTGCCCCCAAAAATAATGTTCTTAGGGTACAATGAAGACATTGGCTGTGATAAATCTCTCCTACCCTGCTTGTGAGGCCTCATATTGCCCTTCTAGAATTTTCTGGAGAATCTTCTCTCTCGCCCCTGTCCTATTCCTCAGCCTACAGCCTCTGTGTGGTGCGTGGAGTAAAAGCTTGTCCCTGTTTATTAAACATTGTATAAATGCTTGCACTGTTGAGCCTCTCTGGATGTTCCCGTCATCACATTGCATCATGGTTACTTGCTGCTGAATTGGCTTTTTGCTTTTCTGCCGTTATTGTAGGAAAGGTTGAATATATGGGAGGGGATGTTCTGTCCGCCCTGTCCATGACTTGGTGACACACAGCAGTGTGCGTGTGGCGCCCCGAGTCCAGATGCGGGGCAAGTGTAGCCTGTCACATCCGTTACTGAAGGAAGGGTCACAGTCCAAGGGAATGCCCTGCTGTCAGGACTAATCGCACAGGCTGTCACACGGCTGGGGATGCCGGGGTGACCGCTGAAGCTGGCGCTCGGAGCTTGGAGCTGACCTGCCCGACGAAACATGTGAACGCTTCCCGTTTATGTTCTCATCCTTTATCGATGTGATGCGAGTCTGACCTACTGCAAATATCTGATCGAAGGAGAAAGTGAGAGTGAGAGCAAAGAAGAATGAATTCGAATTAATTCCAGTAATATGTGCTTGGGGCTGTGCTGCTCCAGCAGTGGTCGATACTGAGTGTGTGTGTGTGTGTGTTTGTGTGTGTGTGTGTGTGTGTGTGTGTGTGCGTGTGTATGTCTCTGTGTGGCTCTGTTGACGTGCTGGCTTTGTATTAATGGGATTTGTCAGTGCCTCCAACGCAATCACTGCATCACTCTGCACAGGGCTATTTTCTGCCCCTTCCCAGGGACTGCTGTTGTAGCTGGTGGACCTCCCAACCACCAATCCCAAGCAACTCTCCACTCTCCTTTGCCTGGGGGTGTGTGTGTGTGTGTGTGTGTGTGTGTGTGTGTGTCCATTTGTATGGTTATGCATGTGTGTGGGAGGGAGAAACAAAGCATCCTGTTCAGTACAGTGGGTAAGAGTGCATCTGTGTGGTTGTGATGGAATGTGTGTGTATTTGTATGATTGTGTGTATGTATACAGTATGTGTGAGAAAATGGCTATGTTCATTAATGCAATGGGCGAGAGTGTCTATGATTGAACATGTCTGTCCTTGTTTATGTGTGTGTTATGTGTGTGTGTGTGTGTGTGTGTGTGTGTGTGTATATATGCATATGTGTCCATATATTTGTGACGTCTCAGCGCCCTTCCACACATTTCCTCTCTCCCCTCTTCTCTCTACCCCGTCTGGATGCCTCTGCTGCTGGGCCTGCAAGTGTAGGCTGCTCATTAGGAGTGACAGGCGGCCCCGACACACACACAGCCACGGGCGCCACTATTGTCCCTGCAAATTGTTTAGGGGGATCCCACTTAAACAGGCGCGACAAGAAGGATTCCGAAAGCGCCCTCCACTTTGTTGTTTGGGAAGCAAGTCGTTTATCATCTCAAACCGCCCTGGATTGGTACGTGATTGTGGCAATGCTACTGTGTCTGCGTGTGTGTGTGCGTGCGTGCGTGCGTGCGTGCGTGTGTTTGTGTGTGTGTGTTTGGTGAGTGTGTTTGGTGAGTGAAGCGGGTTCCCATCAAACTCTTGATGTTCCCACAAATTCACATTGTGATTGCAATGACACATAGGTGAGGCACCGGCACAAGTCCTCCTGTAACTGTTACTGCCCAATAAGGGTGTCTCACACACACATTAGTCTGTACATACACTCAGCACACTAATACAAATAGATTCATCACTGTCTGACTCAAAGCAAGGGGATAAAACAACCCCCCCGCCCCATCATTCTGACACATCATTAGATCATGTGGGAGTTGTTTGTTTCATACAGTACAACTATTTATGTGTCCATGCTGTTTGTGGTGAGATTGGGACCAGCTGGCTGAGTGTAGACCACATCATACATAAATGTGAAGAGTAATGTTGGACGGTGCTGTAGATTCTCCCGTAATGGCCCATCTCTTTTCACTTTGAGGTGATCGTGTCTATAATGGCATCATGGATACGAGTGGTCAACACACGGGTGCGATGGAGTAGCGGTAATGTCACCGTCTGACAATCAGTCCACCCGGGTTTGGTTCCACAATGCAGCCTTGGCTTGGTTATTGACTCGACTACCCCCTGGGGCTGCTGTGTGTGTGTGTGTGTGTGTGTGTGTGTGTGTGTGCTTGTGCTTGTGCTTGTGTGCTGTTCACCCCATGGCTCTCCTTAACATAGTTAGAAAAACTCTGAGGCTTTTTAAAAAGAATACTCTCATGGCCAAAGCAAAAGAGCAGGAGTGTTGAGGAGGGTGCTTGTTGGGTTCCCCTCCTCCCCCTGCTGCTATTCCTGTGCTCTGTGCTCACTGCCGCTGCGCTCCTCCTCAGTGTGTGTGCACTGGAGCCGCGGTGGCTTTGCACTGTTGCTCTCGCAAACACCAGCAGCTTTATGGGCAGAAAATAGAGCTCCTGCATTCAAGTACGTGTGTGTGTGTGTGTGTGTGTGTGTGTGCGTGTGTGTGTGTGTGTGTGTGTGTGTGTGCGCGTGTGTGTGTGTGTGTGCGCGTGCGTGCGTGCGTGCGTGTGCGTGCGTGCGTGTGTTTGAGAAAGAGAGAGAGAGAAAATGTTTTGGCACACACATACACATTACACACTCACTTTTTTCTCTCTGTCACACACACACACATACAATCACACGCAGAAAATGATCTGCCATTATAATTATATGCTCCATAACTATCTGACACTCTATTTTAATACAACTATTCTATTAAGTGACAACTTCTTTTCCATTTCTATAGTGTTATTAGGCAGCGTTTGTCATTAACGCCAGTCCTCACCCACGCCTCTCTCCGCCCGGCTGTAATTGGTCTTCGGCTAAACATTGCACCAGTCGCTTTCATCTTCGTCAGCCAGCAACCACGTCCTTGGAAACGGTGGGGCCGTATAGTGGGACAGTGGCTGTTTCTAAGCACCACGCTGCCGCCGCTGCTGCTGCTGCTGCTAGCCACCCACTCTGCGGTGCCAGTGGAGGTACATCTGCGCATTGTGGGGGCCCTGTGGATGTGTGGGTTGGTGTGCATGTCGCTGCTGCTGTTAGTGGAGGTGGTATCTACCGCAGAAACGGATCCGGGCCTCAATGGGGCCACGCCTGCGGCGTGGTCAGATGCTATCTGGCGTGAAGTTGGACGAGTTGGCCTCATCATTTCCCCGAGATGATATCTCTGTCTTTCGCTCCCTTTCTTCTCATATCCCCCAGCTTTCAATTAAATGATGCCGTGTGCGCTTGCAGCAATTACCTCACCCGGGCACTGCGGCAAACCTAATCTGGTTTTAGACTAGATGCCTGGGCCTGAGTCACGTTTCCATTAAACATATCTGTGTGTGTGTGTGTGTGTGTGTGATGATGAGTGTGTGTGTGTGTGATGAGTGTGTGTGGCGAGTGTGATTATGAGTGGGCGCGGGTGTGATGTATTTACTGCTGCTGCAGCAGATTGCTTTATTTATCAAATGTATTGAAAGGCCACCGAGTGCACACAAGCTGTGAATAAAAACACTGGCAGCCAGGCAAATACACTTATGTGCTGTGTGTGTGCGTGCGTGCCTGTGTGTCTGTGTGTGTGTGTGTGTGTGTGTATGTGCATACGTGTGTGTGCGTGCGTGTGTTTGTGTGCATTTAAGAACTCTTATGGCTTTTGACTTCCCTTTGATCTGAAATTATGTTACACAACTTGTGTTGTGTGAAAATGGTCCTACTCCCACGGTCAGCAGAAAGACAGGTGAATCGGACTGCGTCCATTGCTCATGCTCTCATTGGCATTGAACACAGCACAAAGTCAGACGCAAGTGAGTAAACATTGTAAACTGCTTAGTAGAGAATCAAAAAAATCCATACTACACAAAAGACTGTGTCTTTGTGAAATGACTTGCTTGCTACAGTTTTTTCTTAGCTAATGTCATTTTTGGTCCCCAGGGATTTTATGTTAGGATGGGCTGGAATTTATTTAATTGTAAAAGTGTAGACAGTTTTGTTCTTTCAAGATTAATGATGAGCTTTTAAATTCTATTTATTCTCCTTTGTTCTTCTGTACAGGCTAATTTCTAATTTGTTCTAGTTTGAGGCTCACATACAGATCTAATTCTCAGTTGAACTGAATAGTTTCTTAGTTTCTTGATGAAGGCCTATCTATCACAATAACCCCCCCCCCCCCCCCCCCCCCCCCCCCCCCCACACACACACATGCCTGTGGAAAAGCACTGATGCCCGCTGGTGCATATCTTTTCGTCTCTCACTACGACACCACTTATCAATCTCAGCACCCACACCTGACGCCCGCAACTATGCACTCCAAATTTTAGAGCTCTTTTCTCACTCTCTCTCTCACCTACTCTCTCTCTCTCTCTCTCTCTCTCTCTCTCTCTCTTCCCTCGCTCTTCTGAAGGCAAACTTCAGAACTGCCACTCTTCTGTCACCCTGGCTGCACCTCCACACACACACACACTCCTCCATCCTCCCTCTCCCCATCCTCTCTCGCCTCCTCCTCCTCTCCTGGGTACCGCACTGGCCTTGAGACGCCAGTGCCTCCACCTCTCTCTCTCTCCCCTCTGTCGTGCTTCATTAGCAACCTGAGAGAGGGGACTAATCAGTGGAGGTGTTGCCGTGGCACTGATTCACGTTGTTCAGCCTCCAGCCTAACTGCTGTTTGCCTTGTCCTCCTCCTCCAGGTTAGATTGGAATGTTTTCTTGGCAAGTGGGCCATTTTTCTGGGGTGAAATATGGCCTCTTCCCATAATGCTTTTTATGCAGAGCTTATCTGTGTTTGTTCACATGTGTGTTTTGGATTTGGCGTCGAGATGAACTTATCAGCAGGTACTGTACAGACACAGACACAGACACAAACGCACACACACACACACACACACACACACACACACACAAAATAAATACCTGTCTTACCAGTCCCTGTGGGATCGCCACATGCTCCTTTGAAATTCCAATCACCTAAACCTCACGCTATGTCTTTTATTCTCTGCAGTGGGCCCAGACCAGGCTGCTAAGAGGACCACCTCAACAATGCAGGCAATCTGTGTTCCCTTGCCATACAGACACACACACACACACACACACAACACACATACACACACAACACACAACACACACATGCACACTGCCCTGCGTGTAGCAGCTCGCCGGTGGAGCTCTAATTCCATAATCACAGCAGCAGCCGCCTCTTGTGTGAGAGCTGTCTGAAGGCCTGCGGTGCCTTGTGTGTGGCTGTGCTGAGAGTGGAACGCTTGTCTCATTACAGAGCAAACTGCACTGGCCCACTGAACAACACAAAACACACACACACACACACACACACACACACACAAACACAGAGAGGATATCCCAGGAGAGACATCCTTTGTATAAACATGTAAACAATGGCCATTTCTCCACTAGAGATCCCTCTATCTGTAACAGTGGCATGAACTTCTCTCTCCCTGCCTTCCCTGAAGAACACTACACAATGAGCAGATGGATGGTGGATATGGGGAGGCGGTGAAGGGGCATTTGCGCAGCCCATTTGCCAGAGTGGTGCGGAGGTGTTCGAGAGCATCAAACTCTGAAAGCTCTGCAGTTATGTGATGTGATGTAAATGTCAAGTCTCCGCTACCTTAGTAGCTGTGTGGGCAGAGAAACCGTAAGCAGCTGAAAATAACACATGCGTGAATCTACAGCATTTTCCTGTCACGAGGATAGTTGCACTTTTCTACTGTAAAAAAAACATCTTTGTATCGGTAGAGTTTCATCTTCATTAGATGTTGATGCAAAGGTTTCCATTTTCCCACAAATGATTTGTTCCCTTGACAGAAGAAAAAGTGGATTGTAATTCTTGTTGATGGCTGCATTCCGGTACCCTCACCTGTGTGAGGAGGCTGCAGCACAAATTACGTTTTAATGAACTGCTACCCGGAGCCTTGCGGGAGGATGGAGAGATTTTCCCGAGTGTCATGAAGCAGCAACCTCATGTTCCAGTTCAAGTTTATCTGGGCAAAGCCCACAGGAACCGCATGATGATATGATATGCACAATGACATGCAAATGTCATATAAGTACGTCACTCACCTCACAAAATGAAATATTCCAGGAAAAAGTGTTGCTTCCCATATTCGTATTCCCAGATTTAGTGGCTGATGAGGTTCTGCATACATGGTGTATGTGGGTAGGAAGATTTTGTAGTCAGTTATTTAAAACAAATAAAAGCCTTGCCACCTTCCTATGTATACAGTATATACACACAAAAAGTATTCATGCACACACACACACACACACAGGCAGGCAAAATGAATCCATCCCATGTAGAGAGATTTAGAAGATGTCTTTGCATCCAGGGATTGGTAAACAAATTGCTTGATTAAACACTGTAATTGGCTTTTCACTGATCCTCTATTGCTTTAACTGCCTTAACTTCTAGGCACGTACAGTATATGGTGTGATTCACTTCAAACGAGTACACAAACAATGTGCACACTGACAATAATCTATCCCCTCTTCCAGAGTGTTAACCCTGTCTGTAGAGCTCCAACCAGCTAGCTTGAGCTCTACCTCGACAGATCTACATCAGAAACATCTACACTAACCACGATGACATTTCTTCAAAACTGAAGTTCTTTTTTTCCCCTCAAAGAGAACTCCATGGCTGGTAAGCAGTAAGTCACGGCTCACTCACACAGACAACACCGTATCCATAATGTAGCATCTGTGCTGGTCTCTGCAGCTCTTAATGCACTATCCTCAGGTAAAGGAAATGCTGATGCTGTGCATTCTCTTACATTGCTCTGAGGACAGTAGATGGTTGGTTACCTTCTGCTATTAATAGCCGAGGGGAGGATGGGAGCCACACAGTAGCACCTGAAGCCCATATTTCACTAGCCGGAGACTGTGTTCCCATAAGACTGCTGTCCTCCTTTTCTCCCCAAGGCCCTCCTTGTGATGGGTGATCAATGCTACAGTGCCACCCCTGGTCCACATAACAGACAGGCTTGACCTATGAAACTACGATACTCATGATTCATCTGTCATCACTTCGTATTGTTGGCTCCCCCCCCCCCCCCCCCCCTGCTGTGTCTTGTTGACTCCCAAGGCACCTTGGCGCTGCGCTCTTGTTTCTGACTGCCTCAGCAATATTACGGCTTGCGCTGCGTGACTGATTCTTTGCCGTCTCCATTACACGCACCGTCAGCCGTCCTCCATGCTTTGGGGTCTCTCTCAGCATGGGGCCTCCTTCATGCTTACATGCCATGTTGTTTGGATCTCATGTCATGTGGGCCGTTTTGTTTCAGTCAAAGGGGCGGATGGTTTTGCACCGAGCACCTCGTATGTTGTCTCATCTCCCGTGTCTGTTATCCTGAACATTTTCCAGTGTCTCTGCTCCAATTGCTACAGGTTTTTGAGCAGGCATGGAAAAAGAAGTGCATTTCACTGAAACTGGAATTGCTGCGATTGCTGTGTTCTACCATTCCCATGTGATTTTATTGTGTCTTGTGAGTCATATGAAATCAAAGCCTTTTCCTTGGTTCCTATATGGGAAGTCCTCCTACTTAAAGGTGCTCTAAGCAATGTTACGTGGTTTGTAAGCTAAAACAGTTTTTGTCACATACAGCAAACATTACCTCACTATCTGCTAGCTGCCTGTGCCCTGAATACACTTTAAAAAAACGTGGTCTCTTTGGACAACAATCTGGTCCAGCCTGGACCATAAAAACTGAAAACTGTTCCACCTAATCTCCAACGAAATGCGCGTTTAGGAGAGTTTCAATTGCATGGGAGGGAGGGGGAGGGAGTAGCGAGCTAGCTCTCTATTTTGTTTGAACATCAACAGAAGTGACATTATTTAACATCGCTTAGAGCACCTTTAAAGGGGACTTTGGACAGGGAAGCAAATGTGCCAGTTGTATTGAACAATTCTATAGGTCCAGATTGGTTATCCATAATGGCCATAAAATGATTACATCATGCAAATCATTTTGAGTTAGGCCTCAAAAGCCAAAACCTTTGGCTCTGGCTTTGTCTGTGACTCAACATGCCAAGTCTCCATTTGTCTCCTGGCAAGTTCAATCAGAGCTACTCTCATCAATGATGCTGTCAATGTTAATCTTTTCGGGAACAGTGAGCTCCCTGTGCTGAACAGTTCTTCATCGACCCCTACTGTACTCGGCATTGCATCAGCTCACAAGCCAATGCACTACCCCTTTTGTAGTGAAGTCTTGAAACTAGACAGGAAGTGACATTTAGCCATGGCTGCTTATACCAAGATTGAAGACTGAATTATTCTAAATGATAATTACTGATAATGTCATGCTTAGATGTTCCTCAGTAGTTCCTTCCTTAGAAGTGTTCCTTATTCTACTGATGACTTAGCACATCTGTGTGGCACATCTGTCCCCTTGGACTCATTAAATCATCTATGTTTCTAGAATGTCACACATAGTGTGAAGGACAAGGTTATGTGGGGACAATGTGGGCAGCTTTAATCATCCCAGGTGACAGAGATTGACACTGACATTTACACGTGGTTCTAGGCATAGAGAAGCCATTCCAGTCATCCCCCAGCGGGCCAGCCATGTCTCACATGACACAAGTACCTCCTTTGAGACTGAGTCCACACAGACAGAAAGGTGAATGTGAACTATTATATATAAACATGCCTCAGTAGTAACATTTGCTGTCCCTAGCACTATCCATAGTCTTCTGAGGAGTTGCCTTGGTGACATTTGTACAAGGTATGGCTTGATGCTTGCATTCACAAAGCTAGTGAAACACCTGAATGTTTGTATTTGTACTCTGTCCTACAGATAAAATGACCTTTGGAGGTTCTCTCTGACTGAGGTTTTGCCTTGTTGTGACAGATTGCTTTAGATAAATAGATAGATAGATACTTTATTGATCCCCAGGGTAAATTCAAGAATGTCAAGATATGGCGTGTTACTGAGTCATTCTACTAACTAAATGACATGCTAAATCTGAATGAGTTCCTGCCAAAGGCTTCCCTCTCACAGTTATGTTGATTTTTCCCTTAATTTTACAAGCATATCCTCCAACGCATGAGTGCCTTCTATCCACGCTATGCACACACGCACACACGCACACACACACGCACACACACACACACACACACACACACTTAAAAAGTGGGTCTTGGTTGGTTTTTGCCCAGTGCCTGTAAACATGGCTCCCTGCCTGAGTGCTATTGAGCCTCAGGGGCAGCACTGCGTCCTACTCCCACTGGAGAGGGAAATAGACTCCAGGGCTCACACATAAAACACTCACTCACACACACACCTACACACACGCTCACACACACACACACACACACTCACAGGGACAAGCAAACACACTTTCTATCTCTCCTTATACACACCCCCTCTACTCTCCCTTCTTCTCTCTAAAACACATACCCCCCCCCCCCCCCGTGGCAAACACGCTGCATGTGTATTCTGGGCATGGATCTGTATTTGCTGAGCGCTTGTTTGCTAGTAAGTGTAATTGCAGTGAGTGAGATTGAGACTGGATGATAAATGCTGATTTAGGGGTAATTTGGGGTAAACCATTACGGCTTAACAGCTGTACGCCTACTGTGCTGAACAGGGTGTGGCACCCGTTAGTGACTGCACGCCACATCAAACAATAAATGGAATTGGTATTTAAACACATTGCACACTTACACAACAACAACAACAGCAGCAGCAGCAGCAGTCACATCACACGTGCTCCCACTGAACTGCTGCCAGTGCACATACATGATTTGTGAGGTCAAATGCTTTTTGCAATTACTTATACTTATGTAATATTATACATAATCTTATTATTATCATTATCAATCAATGTTAATTAAGTCAGCCAGGGGACACCGCAGGTATTATACAACATACTAATGACTGGTTCTCATGCCAGTGCCATATACTGTACCTATATGAGAATGCGCCTCATACATGCTTAGAGATAATGTTTTTACATTATACAGTCTAATATAATACCTTCCTTCTGCACCTCTCCTCGCTGCTCAAGGGCGTAGGTTTGGTCTGAGCTTTGGTGGGGCCGATTGAGATCAACCCCCCCCCCCCCCCCCCCCCGAAAAAACAAAACAAAAAAAACACTCAACTCTTTCACCAGCCACTATAGATATATAAAATGATTAAAATGTACTACTGTCCAACTACTATCCATGATTAAAATGTGCTACTGTTCAACTTGATCTAACTACACTGTGTAGTCTACATAATCTGATTTTATGTAGGCTACAGATATGTAGGCTATATTTAACATATTTAACATTTATTTTCTATTTGGTCTGTTATGAAATCATGCCCATTTAAGCACAGCTCAGTTTTAAGAAACTTAAATACATGCATGCTTAGCATTTTGTGAAAAGAAATCATTAAGGCTACATTGACAAACTCTTAATCGTGAGCTGCCTGTATATTCTCTGATTCTAATATTTACAGATATCAAGGCGATGTAAGCACAGCTCAGTTTTAAGAAATGCAGCCGAAAGACCATGTTGAATTTTGCTATAATTTATTTCAAAACCGGATTACTCTGGAACAGCTAACTATACACGGGAATGCATTACACTTTTGTGTTCGGTAAGGTCTGCTGTTTATTTTGATATATGGCTTGTCATGTGTTGCGTGAAGAGTGTGTAGGCCTACGATATTCCACCTAGACAAATGGATGTGGAGATGGGCGCAGAGAATAATTATTAAATCTCCGAGTTATTTTTCTCACGAACTGTTTATCACAGCAAACAGTGGCTAGCTAGCACCGTTTAAAAGCTGAGAAAAGGCTCTTTCATGTGACACATGTGTGATGAGTAGCCTACTTCTCGAGGAGTTCAGAGAAGAATGGGTGAATTTGGACGCACTTCATGCTTGTAGTGAATTAAAGTAAACTTCAAATTAGCGCGATTTACCCTTATATGCTACTGCACATTACAAGATCTGTACGAGATGATCCGCAGCACTGAAGTGATAAATGATTTAACTCTTTGTGTAGCGCATGTGAGCGCTTTTTTTCCCATTTCAACCTGAATATTTGTGCGGACATTTCAGTCGTAATTTGACATTCGTGTGGACACGTCCTTCGGTCCCCACGCAAATCTACGCCCCTGTCGCTGCTGCATGCCAACCGTTTCCGAGCCTTGAGAAAAACTCTTTTACACCTTAAGTTAGATGGCAAAAGGTGTGGGTGGAAGTTGGCGGGTGCATGTGTATGTGTTT